>NW_017386009.1:751842-833309 GCF_000237925.1 Schistosoma mansoni | reverse complement strand
AGTGCTAGTTTCATTTTGAGAGACGTATCTCCAATACGTAGCCAATCACATTTCTCTGTGTTGAACCCTAACCTCCAGCGTTTGCACCAGTTGTCTACCTTGTTTAGTTCATGTTGGATTGTTTGCATAGTACTACGTACATCGCAAATGTCAGTTTTATGGATAAATTTTAGGTCATCAGCGTAGAGGTAGGTCTTACGTGTGCTAAAGCACTTGCGTATATTATTGATGTAGATTATTATGAGCAATGGACCCAAGACACTACCCTGCACAACACCACTGGTTATTGGACGAGGTGTAGATGTTGTAGAGTTAATCTTGGTTATTTGGCATCTGCTTGTGAGGAAAAACTTAATCCATTGCAATAGGGGGTTTATAATTCCAACAATAATAATACTCATCTCACAGAATTGTCTAAAATATGGAAATCTCAAATTACAGATCAGGAGCTAGCAACAACCGGCACGTCTTTGCTTCGCAACGACAGAAAAACAGGAGTGGGGACGAAGTGGCCCTATGCCTGTGATCCTGCTTGGCAGTACATCAAGTATACACTCAAGAGTTTACCAATTTTGACGAATCTCTATGGTTCTTAGTAAGATTGTCTTACACCTCGAAGTGTCTAGTTGGAGCCGTCTACAGGAAGCGCACCGTTTACACCGAGTTTAGTCGTTGCATGCTGCGGGGTTATCCCCCTCTACTCGTCTCGAATACACCCATATCCTGATTCCAGGAGACTTCAATCTTCCTTAAGTCAGCTTCGCCGAACATACGTTCATTGGAGGTGACAGTTCTACTGAAGCTCGGTTCTTTAACCTCATTAAAGATCTGGAATTATTCAGAAATGTCAAGTTAGCAACTCGTTGGAGAGATAGTCAGACGCCGTCGCGCTTGGACTGCGTGTTTACAAACTAAGAATTTATATTTGAAAAGGTCTCACCCTTGGCTCCCATGAGAAAAGTGATCATGCAGTCATAGTCTTCAGTCTTATCAACAAGACTGAGGCAAGGCATCCTCATCGAGTATATCTGCCCTCAAATATGCAGGTGGCAGTAGATGAGCAGATTCCAGTTTTCGAGGAGACAGTGCGTGTTGTCATGAGTTCAGCTTTGGGTTAGAATGCGACCATCAAGGTGTACCTCATTAGAGAAGCGCATAATAAGCACACAGATGTAGGCCTTGTTAAAAGAAAAGAGAAAAGACCGCTGGAAATAAACAAATTATATGCAACAGTAAGGTATGTGAATCGATGGTTTCAGTGCTGGATTCACATATCAAAGCAAAACAGACCATGGGGGAGCAAAGCATAACAGGTGTAGATGGTGTGATCAAGAGATATAATAAGGTAAATGATTTGCTTACAATTACACCCAGAAAAAGAAAAGTAAGGAATTAGAGTGATAAATTCACATGTGACGCTAAATCGGACTACAGGAAGAAAAGGTTTTAGTAATTAAAACTCCACAGCTTGTTAAGATAGACCTCGCTGACAGGCCAGTCATTTTCCATAAGTTAAGAGAATCTTCCGAAAAAGAACCAAAGATTAGACTTGAATGCGACCTGTGCTACACTAGTTTCCTTATAAGCAAGCTACTCCTAGAAACAGTAACAGGAGTTGGCATCTATAAGCTCTATAGAACAAGGCAAAAAGTGGATTCTGAAAGCATTCAGAAAAGCCGACTCTTAAAGATTACCTTTGTTCCAGTTGAAGAAAGAAAACCTAATACTGGGAAACCAATGCAGACCTATTGAGTCCGCAATATATATAAGTGGAGATCTCAGCCTGGTTGACAGTATTAAAATATGATCGGCAGAGATAGAAATGAATGGACACCACGAGAACGTTGAAGAACCTCGCACTTGAGGGTTTCCACACTTTAGATGTTCGGAGCGAAACAATTCCCAAACCACTCAGTGTGATAAAAGAAAGTTCTCCACAGGGTTAAAGCTGTGTTATACAAGTGCTCGCAGCCTACAAAATAAAATTGCAGTGCTCAAGATAACGGTGGACATAGAAAGCTCAGATGGACTCAGTCTTTACACACAGTGATGATGTTGGTCAAATGACTTTCGTATCACTTCTAGGGAGAAGTCATCTTATTGAAGTCAGTGGCTGAAAATGGCTCGTCAAACAGTTGCGCCGACCAGTCCTTGCATATGGAAGGCAGACATGAAGTCAATCAACTCTGCATCATCAGCTAAAAACTGGATAATTGACTCAGTCGCATCAGTAGAAGGGGCACACACTAATTTCCGGCGGTTATGCAACCAGGCTACTCGACCAATTATAACCTGGACAGTCCCAAGGAAAATGAAGAAACACGACCATCCTTGGATGGACCGGGATATTCGACGTTTTATAAGACGAAAGAGGAAATGTTCAAAAATCGCCATCAACCTTGGTACTGCAAGTACGATGGAACACTACAGGGCGGTACGAAATAAGTCGATACATACTTTCCAAGAAGCTCAGAGAAAATATGAAATTCAGTTAGCCTAATTTGTAATCACACAGCCTAAGAGACTATTCTCATACACAAATTACAAAACAAGAACACAACATTGGGTTTGCAAGCTAATTAAGGAAGGGTGTGGATCTGAAATGTTGTAGGATGATCAGGAGAAATCAGATGCCATGGCAAACTACTTCGGGAAAGTTTTCACTCAGGAGCCTCTTCTAGATGAAGAACCAGATCAAAATACAAAGTCAATGGACAGTCTGCTCACTGTGGACTCCTGTCCAGACGATATCCTTAATGCGCTTAGCACCTTAGACACGGAAAAGTCAACATAGCCGGATGAACCACACCCCAAAATCTTAAGACCAATTGCTCAATATATTGTGATTAGCTGATCTTAAGAGTGGCTGATACCTATCGACACGGCAAAGTATGTCTACATGCACTTTGAGGATACAAAGATAAATAGGTACAACATAGAGGAAGTGCCTACACCCATGGGCCGGTTCCACTCGGACCTTGGTGTGACAGTGATTCATGATACAAAGAGCGGCTTGAAATGATAGACCACTTTACTCTGTCCTACCTCAGATTAAGAGGTGATCCGATTTTGACGTGTAGGTTACCGAGAAATGGTTTTAGACCATATATATCCTTTCTTTTTCGCGATAACTCATAGGACACAGCAGGTGAGTAGATAAGCCATGAATGAACAAAACACCCCGTGGCAAACAAGTTTTCACGCTGAGTCATCAGTTCTTGGAACCTGTTGCCCGAAGCAGTAGTGTTCGCATACTCAATTGACTCATTGAAGAGAAGGCTGGACACTGATGGAAGCATACGAGAAGAGGGATAACACGGGGCCGTAGATCTTCTGTCCTTACTACTGAATCTGGGTCTGAATTTTAAACGGTTGTATGTGTCAACCTTAAAGGACAATCAAAAGCAGGTGGATCGGGGTGTTCACCCCCAACTTGACGTGGACGCTCATTGTGATTCCTTACTGCACATGATCTTATGTCCTACAAAGCAGTCTGTTCCGCAAACAGTCCCCAAAAACTAGAAGCAACTTACAGCCATCAAGAGGAAACTTGACATATTCCTGGGAATCTAGGACAATATCTCACTACAATTCGCTAATTCATTTTTTTCCCTTTCATCAGTAATGTACCTGGGTTCCAACCTGGAAGAATAGATAACTCACTGCTACTAGATACAGAAGCCCGTTAGGTGAGAGCTTCGTCAATTTCCTCCTTAGCCATTCAAACCACTTAATTATTTGTTTGATTGTTCTACTGATTAGAACTCAATATAAACGGAGGGATTATCGATTTCAGCTATTTTCGGGGAAGCAGTTGTCGCGTCTGGAATGGGTTTCCTAAAGTTTAGTTTGTTCGTTATGAACACTATCTGTCTAGTAATAATATTCGATTTTTTTCTACTTTCCTGCTTTTAGATGTGTTCCCTTGTGCTAATCGGAACTGGTGCCTATATGCAAGTTAAATCCAGCCAATATGGAGACAACTTGCACATTGTCTGGTACGCAGTACCCATCACTGTAATTACTATTGGAGCGATAGTTCTTATAGTGAGCTTCCTGGGCTGCTGTGGGGCTATAAAGGAGAATGTTTATATGCTGTATTTGGTAGGTTACTTTAGCTAAGGCACAGCATGTAGTATTCTTTCCTCCTCATCGTACTTCTGGTTGCTGAATTGGCTGTTTCCATAATTGCGTTTGTTTACAGGCAAGAGATTGATAAGGGACTTGAGAAATCGATGACTAGTGCTATAAACAATCCAACCAAAGAGGTAACTCTATTCATGGATTTGGTTCAATCATCAGTAAGTCATAACTGCATCTTAACTGCTGTAGTTCCAATGTTGTGGAGTCAAAGGTCCTAAAGACTATATAGAAGGAACCCCACAGTCGTGCAAAAAGGAGAGAACAGTATTCAATAAAGTAAGTTTTGGTTATTCCAAATACTTGTTTGTCAAAAACTGATTATTGAGTGTGGTATAGTCGACTGTGTTTAAGATATTAGCAGTGAATCGACATATTATTTGTAGATATGAATATGCCGTTAATAAATTTTTTCCATCAGGATTTGACTGTCAATCTATAAGTGACTCAACCTTCCTATCAACAGTTTTGTGAGTTTATTCCATGCTACTTTGATGTAACTGGATATTTAGAAGTGTATTTTTATTTGTAAAGCCATTGGATTCTGTGTATATCATTCATGATGTTCCTGTGTATAGGTGTTAAGTTTAACCTGGTTACTGGAGACCTGATGAAGTACAAGATAACTGATGAAAACTAGATTGTAGCAAAAAGCTGATAACGATTAAGCCAAGACTCAAGCTTGACGAGTCATCACATGACCCATAGTAATCGCCACCAAGATTAATATGTATATAGAGACCGAATTATTTGGGGAGCGTTTATGTTCCCTTAGATGTTGGTCTAAACTTCATGCTGAGGATGTCGGTTACCCTTTGAATATTGCACAAGACTATCACTGTGGTCATTGTGTGCCCATAATTTGATGTTCGGTAAGGCCCAGTCCTTGTCTTGGGTATTTTCACTCCTTTATAATACCGGAAACAATCTTATTGATTCTAGTTTAAGATTTTTAATGGACATTTTGTTAAATGGTACTGAATGTCCTACTCTTCTGCTTACGATTTGTCTCGCTAGGTCTCCCTAATCGTCCAAAGCAACGTTAACGCAAAGGAAATACCAGGTGTTTCAGCGCTTTTACTGAGAATATAAAAGGGTTTAGTGTGCTTCGTTATACTGATGATTCAAACCGACAGTTGTTTAAATACAACAGTGTGTTTGAGTATATTCAGCCCTTATGGTCTACCAGTCAAGGAGTTGGTATTGATGAAATACTCGTTTGCTAGTGATCGAATCGCACATGGGCACTATTTGTAAACTACAGGTATAGGTAAACCTAACATATATCACAAATGTTTCTACTACTCATCCATATATCGTATGGTAACAATTTCCCTTTCTTCGTTCCTAGGGGTGTGTGTCTGTTTTTGCAGCATTCTTAAAACGCAACCTGATAATAATTGCTCTTGTCGCATTTGGTGTATGCTTCCTTCAGTTGTTAACCGCTATCATAACTTGGTTTATGGTTCATCAAATAAAGGAGTACGAAATTGTGTAATCATTACAAAAGAGACGGTTTGTGGTATCTATCCGTTCCGTTTTGTTTCCCTTTGGCTTTCATTAAACGATACTTTTTCACTGCCTAAAGTATTGTGTGTTGGTTAAAAATCGTGTATTCAACTTCGTTTACGATAAATATCAGTTCCACTGAAACACGATATTGACATTCTCATCGTTTCATTTGAGTCATTCTTATGCAAATTGAACTGCGTTGATCCCCTTGTATATTTATAACCACAAACTAACAATAATTCATTTCAATTTTAACTACATATCTTGTAACCTTCAAATATTTACGTTTCCCGAATGTCCGAAATCAGATAACCGATATCTTCTTTCATTTGTTAACTACCTTAATTTCTATTAATTTACAGAAAAATATTGATATAAAATGTCACTATTCAGTTATAATCCTAAAAGACCGCGATGAAGCCAAACGAAATAAATTAAGCAAATAATCGCTACGATATCCACCTAATAAATAAATATCTTCCTTCAGCACAACTGAACCTCCTGTTTGACAGAAGTGGGGCTTAAGAATGAGTGAGGATATCATAATGTGTGTGCATCTACTTGACATTTAGTTCTCTCTACTTGGTAGCACATGGTTGTTTAAATGGTCAAAATACGTGTCGGTTTGATGTCTAAAACATAATCTTCAATTCCTCAAGCCGATTCTGTGGTTGGTGTCTATAACATTTGTAACAAATTAGTAGGCTTGAACCGGTGTATTTATTTTATCAGTCGTTATTTTGCATGCATCTCAGGTAAACAGTTGTGTACTGTAGTTCACAGTATCTCCACTTTGGTTATTGTGCTTGATTTGAAACCAGTAACCATTCCACAAAATCCCACTGAACTTAAAGGTTACCTCGTGAAGACCCTATCAATAGTAGTAGTGCTGTGTACCGATTGAATGAGGATACTGACCTATGCTTGGTTATTAAGTGTATATGTCTGTGTAATGAATAACACTCCCAGAATTCCAAGCATTTTCCTGTATTCGAAGTGATCAGTGATAGTGTTCATTGTAGCAATTGCACAAATACTCCTCTTATTTCGGTGTGCGGTTGGTCATTGTAGGTACACTGAACCCAAAAATTACATTTTCGTAAGTAGTGTTGAGTAGATAGTCAACTTCAAATTAGTTTTTCGACTGAGTGGAGATCTTTGTGTATGATGGATTTGATCTTAATCACATGGTAACGTTAGTTGGATGGTGTTCCTGAAGTGAGTGAATTCCGTGGTGTAGGTTTCATCCTAAACATTCCCTACCTTTCGTGCGAAATCCCAAAATTAATGCCAACCAGCTTCATGTTGTTGTGAGGTTCTAGTGAGGTGCGTTTATGAATTCGTTGTATAACGACACGAAGGTGAATTCGTATATTTGGGAAATTTATGAATGATCGAATATTGTTGAAATGTACTTTCGAAAACGCTAGACAACTCAGATTTCGTTATTTCAGATTGTAAATCTCGATTCAGTTAGAATTATCATTGGTCTTGGTTACCTCAAGTGGTGTTCGTGAGGGCTGTCCACTCTCTCCATTCTTGTTTAACTTTGTCGTTGACGTGCTATTAGAAATATCACTTTCATCATCTCAATCTCCAGGAGTTGAACTTTTACCAGGAGGCTCACTTGTTGACTTGGAATACGCTGACGACATAGTTTTATTTGGTGAAGACACTGACAAAATGCAGAGTCTTCTGACCGCTATAAGCAACTATGCAGGCATGTTCGGGATGCGATTCTCTCCCTCGAAGTGCAAAATGTTACTTCAGGATTGGGTGGCATCGGCACCTGAACTAATGATAGGGAGTGAAGTAGTTGAGCGTGTTGACCGCTTCACTTATCTTGGGAGTCTCATCAGCCCTTGTGGTCTGGTGTGTGACGAAATCTCAGTACGGATACAGAAGGTTCGTCAAGCTTTTGCCAACTTGCGTCATTTATGGCGAAGGCGAGATGTCCGTCTGGCAACAAAAGGACGGGTTTACTGTGCAGCAGTTCGTTCCGTCCTACTTTATGGCAGCGAAACATGGCCGGTAAGAGTGGAGGATATTCGTAGGCTACTAGTGTTCGATCATAGGGGTCTTCGAAGCATTGCTCGTATATCCTGGGACCACCCGGTAAGTAATGCAGTTGTTAGGAAACGGGTACTAGGTAAGGATGGCAAATCGATTGATGAAGTAGTGAAACTTCATCAGTTGAGATGGCTGGGATACGTGTTACGTATGCCCAACCACCGACTGCTCCGACGTGCAATGTTTAATGCTGTAGGAGTAGGTTGGAAGAAAGCTAGGGGCAGCCAGACCAAAACGTGGCACAAATCCATGAAGTCACAGACAAGTGGACTGAGCCATGTTGGTAGGTGTAGACTACCTGCTTGGGATTCGCGAGATGATAGCAATCGATGGTTAGAGACCTTGAATGACATGGCTCAAAATCCTTTGCAATGGCGAAGGTGTATCCACTCATTGTGTTCTCCCAAAAACTCTAATCTTCTGAATTCTTTATGTCTCTTTCGTTTTTCTTCTTTCAAATTTATTTCATTGAATTATACTCCTTCAATAACATCAAACCCTAATCTTTCCGATTACTGTTTATACTCTTACTACTTCTACCACTATGGGATTTGAATCGACAACTGCATCTCTGTGTTAATGTGCTATGGCAAATCGAACTGATGTAGGTACGTACGAAGTTCTACGTTGTGACTGACTGACTGATCATTGGTCTTTACCACTATTCGAACAGACAACGCAACTTATAAGTTGTATTTGTACGAGGGTCGTTGCTGTTGTCCATTTAGCCAAACTGAATTAGACTGAACAGGTTTCGAATGTGGAACCGAACAGTTTGACCTTTATAGCTGTCACCCCACTAATACCATGCTTGAGATCTTCAGTTTTGATTACCAGTAATTGACTAGATGAAATTGGTTGGTGGGGATTTCTAAAGATATTTGTTACATTGTAAAACAGTGTGTTGACTCTTGATGATAAAGGCTATGAGTTCGCTTCCTGACACATTCAGTTTTCGGAACACATTGGTTTTGTTGAACGGGACCTTTGAAATGTCGTCTTGGGTAGATGGGTCGATTTGTGCATTGTTTGTGATTGACCTGAAACATTATCATTTGAGGAATTATTGTTGATTTCGATATTGAAAGGTGTCCACCAATCCACTTGATGGTAATTTCTATGTTTCGATTCTGTGAGCGAATTGTCAAATCCTTCATGCAAGTGGTTTAGCCAATTTATCAAGCTAACTGTGACGTTAATGTACCATCAAACTGTGTGAGTGGATTCATTGAAAGCTGATGTTGACTTCAACTCATCTTGCTGTACACAAGTACATCTTGTCGAAGAGTGCCAATTGAGGCGAAACTGAGTTACAGATCATCCTGTTGTCTATGGCAAAGCACTTGGAACGGTTTAGATAAGCTACTAGCCATTTATCGTATATAAACAATGTTTTACGGAAAAACGATCACACAGTATTATCATACATTCTTAATTAATATGAAAAAATCACTCTGTTCTGAATGTACACCCACACACACTCACAAACTCATTAGTGACAAATCACGTTGGAACAGAATAGACGATATTCCATCGTCTTTTTATGGGTACAATGAACTAATGGATAATTTATTAATTAAAAATGTAATGTTAACCAGTGTAACATTATCTGGATTCACAAGGTGCGTAAGCAAAACACGGAATGTGTATGTGTTATACACATCTGACGATGTTTTGGAATTCAGTTATAGTTTTGGTAGAAGGGAATATGATCACTGGTCTAGTCGTTTGGCCTACATGAATTATAGAAATAATGAGATATTCACTCCTAATACAGAAGTTACTGATTTTTGTCGCAAGAGATAATCAGTCGTTGAGTGTATTGGTGAGTGCTAATTAACACGAAATCAATCTTTGTCCATTTGACTGATCAGTGTTTCCGAGTGATTGTTCAACGGTATAACAGCAACCTTGTTGGAATGTATTCAAAATCCTTATAGGACACGACATTTTAGAAATTTTGATCAAATACTTAAGAACAAGCAATATTGGAGTGAATTATTTTTTTCGAAAGTTCATTGATCCGGTTGTAAGATTATAAAATCAAAATTATTGTAATTGTGTTACGATGACTAAAGTATTGAATTTGAATCATCCAATGTTAGAAATTGAAAATGGCAAACATCATGTCGGTTGAATTAGAACTAATGCAAATCACTAACAAAACAAAATGAAGTCACTGATAATGTTGAGAAAGGTTCAGACATAAAGGGTGGTGAGTATTATTGTTCTTCGCACCAATTCTGTCCGTTCGGCATAACTAAACCTCCTGTTTGACAGAAGTGGGGCTTAAGAATGAGTGAGGATATCATAATGTGTGTGCATCTACTTGACATTTAGTTCTCTCTACTTGGTAGCACATGGTTGTTTAAATGGTCAAAATACGTGTCGGTTTGATGTCTAAAACATAATCTTCAATTCCTCAAGCCGATTCTGTGGTTGGTGTCTATAACATTTGTAACAAATTAGTAGGCTTGAACCGGTGTATTTATTTTATCAGTCGTTATTTTGCATGCATCTCAGGTAAACAGTTGTGTACTGTAGTTCACAGTATCTCCACTTTGGTTATTGTGCTTGATTTGAAACCAGTAACCATTCCACAAAATCCCACTGAACTTAAAGGTTACCTCGTGAAGACCCTATCAATAGTAGTAGTGCTGTGTACCGATTGAATGAGGATACTGACCTATGCTTGGTTATTAAGTGTATATGTCTGTGTAATGAATAACACTCCCAGAATTCCAAGCATTTTCCTGTATTCGAAGTGATCAGTGATAGTGTTCATTGTAGCAATTGCACAAATACTCCTCTTATTTCGGTGTGCGGTTGGTCATTGTAGGTACACTGAACCCAAAAATTACATTTTCGTAAGTAGTGTTGAGTAGATAGTCAACTTCAAATTAGTTTTTCGACTGAGTGGAGATCTTTGTGTATGATGGATTTGATCTTAATCACATGGTAACGTTAGTTGGATGGTGTTCCTGAAGTGAGTGAATTCCGTGGTGTAGGTTTCATCCTAAACATTCCCTACCTTTCGTGCGAAATCCCAAAATTAATGCCAACCAGCTTCATGTTGTTGTGAGGTTCTAGTGAGGTGCGTTTATGAATTCGTTGTATAACGACACGAAGGTGAATTCGTATATTTGGGAAATTTATGAATGATCGAATATTGTTGAAATGTACTTTCGAAAACGCTAGACAACTCAGATTTCGTTATTTCAGATTGTAAATCTCGATTCAGTTAGAATTATCATTGGTCTTGGTTACCTCAAGTGGTGTTCGTGAGGGCTGTCCACTCTCTCCATTCTTGTTTAACTTTGTCGTTGACGTGCTATTAGAAATATCACTTTCATCATCTCAATCTCCAGGAGTTGAACTTTTACCAGGAGGCTCACTTGTTGACTTGGAATACGCTGACGACATAGTTTTATTTGGTGAAGACACTGACAAAATGCAGAGTCTTCTGACCGCTATAAGCAACTATGCAGGCATGTTCGGGATGCGATTCTCTCCCTCGAAGTGCAAAATGTTACTTCAGGATTGGGTGGCATCGGCACCTGAACTAATGATAGGGAGTGAAGTAGTTGAGCGTGTTGACCGCTTCACTTATCTTGGGAGTCTCATCAGCCCTTGTGGTCTGGTGTGTGACGAAATCTCAGTACGGATACAGAAGGTTCGTCAAGCTTTTGCCAACTTGCGTCATTTATGGCGAAGGCGAGATGTCCGTCTGGCAACAAAAGGACGGGTTTACTGTGCAGCAGTTCGTTCCGTCCTACTTTATGGCAGCGAAACATGGCCGGTAAGAGTGGAGGATATTCGTAGGCTACTAGTGTTCGATCATAGGGGTCTTCGAAGCATTGCTCGTATATCCTGGGACCACCCGGTAAGTAATGCAGTTGTTAGGAAACGGGTACTAGGTAAGGATGGCAAATCGATTGATGAAGTAGTGAAACTTCATCAGTTGAGATGGCTGGGATACGTGTTACGTATGCCCAACCACCGACTGCTCCGACGTGCAATGTTTAATGCTGTAGGAGTAGGTTGGAAGAAAGCTAGGGGCAGCCAGACCAAAACGTGGCACAAATCCATGAAGTCACAGACAAGTGGACTGAGCCATGTTGGTAGGTGTAGACTACCTGCTTGGGATTCGCGAGATGATAGCAATCGATGGTTAGAGACCTTGAATGACATGGCTCAAAATCCTTTGCAATGGCGAAGGTGTATCCACTCATTGTGTTCTCCCAAAAACTCTAATCTTCTGAATTCTTTATGTCTCTTTCGTTTTTCTTCTTTCAAATTTATTTCATTGAATTATACTCCTTCAATAACATCAAACCCTAATCTTTCCGATTACTGTTTATACTCTTACTACTTCTACCACTATGGGATTTGAATCGACAACTGCATCTCTGTGTTAATGTGCTATGGCAAATCGAACTGATGTAGGTACGTACGAAGTTCTACGTTGTGACTGACTGACTGATCATTGGTCTTTACCACTATTCGAACAGACAACGCAACTTATAAGTTGTATTTGTACGAGGGTCGTTGCTGTTGTCCATTTAGCCAAACTGAATTAGACTGAACAGGTTTCGAATGTGGAACCGAACAGTTTGACCTTTATAGCTGTCACCCCACTAATACCATGCTTGAGATCTTCAGTTTTGATTACCAGTAATTGACTAGATGAAATTGGTTAGTGGGGATTTCTAAAGATATTTGTTACATTGTAAAACAGTGTGTTGACTCTTGATGATAAAGGCTATGAGTTCGCTTCCTGACACATTCAGTTTTCGGAACACATTGGTTTTGTTGAACGGGACCTTTGAAATGTCGTCTTGGGTAGATGGGTCGATTTGTGCATTGTTTGTGATTGACCTGAAACATTATCATTTGAGGAATTATTGTTGATTTCGATATTGAAAGGTGTCCACCAATCCACTTGATGGTAATTTCTATGTTTCGATTCTGTGAGCGAATTGTCAAATCCTTCATGCAAGTGGTTTAGCCAATTTATCAAGCTAACTGTGACGTTAATGTACCATCAAACTGTGTGAGTGGATTCATTGAAAGCTGATGTTGACTTCAACTCATCTTGCTGTACACAAGTACATCTTGTCGAAGAGTGCCAATTGAGGCGAAACTGAGTTACAGATCATCCTGTTGTCTATGGCAAAGCACTTGGAACGGTTTAGATAAGCTACTAGCCATTTATCGTATATAAACAATGTTTTACGGAAAAACGATCACACAGTATTATCATACATTCTTAATTAATATGAAAAAATCACTCTGTTCTGAATGTACACCCACACACACTCACAAACTCATTAGTGACAAATCACGTTGGAACAGAATAGACGATATTCCATCGTCTTTTTATGGGTACAATGAACTAATGGATAATTTATTAATTAAAAATGTAATGTTAACCAGTGTAACATTATCTGGATTCACAAGGTGCGTAAGCAAAACACGGAATGTGTATGTGTTATACACATCTGACGATGTTTTGGAATTCAGTTATAGTTTTGGTAGAAGAGAATATGATCACTGGTCTAGTCGTTTGGCCTACATGAATTATAGAAATAATGAGATATTCACTCCTAATACAGAAGTTACTGATTTTTATCGCAAGAGATTCAGGTAATCTTCTTAGAATGACGAGAACTCGATTGGCATTTTGGAAACTATTACTATTATAACCAATTGACCAGTGATTGATTTACTGTACTTGTTTGTTTCGCCGTGCCGTAAGCACTGTTCGTTCCTGTTGTCCATCTCGTTCGTGCGAACTCTCTTCTTTTCTGCTATTTTGCCTATACTCTTCGGCACGTCTCGGTATTCTTTCGATTCCACAAGATCTCCAACAGACATATCTTATCTGGACCAAAATCAACCTAATGGTTTTCGGTCAATCGAGGAATCCAAGTCGTAATCTAGCGCATAATCTTATTGTAGTGGTGATTATAGTCATTCACGACTCGACGCCAACTACATCTGCTAAGCCATATTTTCGTACACATTTCAACCTTTGACAAATATTCCAAAGAAGATTACAACAGTGAGTTTTTCGTGCCTTAAGGTAACCCTCGTGTTATTGATAGAAGAAACCAGAGAAGTAGTGAATAGGTCTTTATTTCGATCTTCGCGCAGTCACAGTGGAGCGTGGGATTATCTGTTCAGACAAACAAAGGCTCTCAACATTCAGTATAAGATAATAGGGAATATAACGCTTACAAAAAGTAAGGAAGTGAATGAACACTTGAACAATACTGTTTTAGCATATGCTTGGTTGTTTGGGGTCAACTCTTAACCAACCAACCTGAGCTGTTACATTAGTTTCCCCCTAGAATCGACTTCCGTAGGAACGTCGGTTCGATTAACCTATCTATCGAAAACACCTTAGTTCTATTTCTCATCCCAAGGCGAAATTATCAACTAGCTCACTATTTGACTTACAATCAGTTACGACTAACGCTTTCAACGATAGTCCATGGATGTCTCTTCATTTACTAGCTTGTCATCTTATTTTGTAGCATGTGATCTTTTCTACAACTATCGCTGACGGTTTGCTGCGTGCTTTCAAGAGAAAGTGTGAGAATGTGGAATAAGAATATCTGAGGAAGTGCCGCGAGCGGGCTACCCAACACCATGTTGGTGAGGTACGATTTTTCCATGTTCAAACCGGCTATCAGGTGTTTACTCACCTGCCTCTTGAGTCGCCCTCAAGTAAAAAGTAAAGAAGAGTCTACTTCAAATGTAATGGTGAAAATCAAGCAAACCTGAAGAACTGCTCCACTGCCTGCATAAAATAATAAGATACAAAATGGAAATACATAAATGCAATTGATAATTGTTCGGTTCATGTAAGTGCTTGGCCTCCAGAACAGATTGGTATTCTGGAAGGAAATAGACATAGTGTAGATATCTTGTGCACGAAGAACCATGAAAACAACAAAAAAAATACTCTTTTGTAATGCATATATGTAAAAGGGTGAACTTGCTAGAAGTTGGACTCTTTAACAAAATCGATCAAATGCATGACCTTGAGCCGGTGATTACCGCCTTCTACTACTATGTGCGTAACCAAGGGTGCATCAGAGTAATCCACAAAACGGAAACGAATATACGATTAAGAAGCAAAAAAAATTGTGTGGAGTATGCGGATCAAGTACAGCTGTGTCAAATACCCTTTTTCTGGTTTGATTTAGGTACGCATGATATATTGAAGCAATATTTCGTCAATTCATCCAAGTAACGAATTGGTTTGCACCTCAGAAGTGTGTAAGTCCTATTACTCATTAGTATTATGAATGATTAGTCGATAAAAGGAAAAATTGCTGTCATTCCCCCGTGGTTTGATATGGTCTAATGGCTAGGCACACGGTCCAGTATTCAGGAGGACAGAGGTTCGAGTGCGTGGGGCCTGTGTTTTTGTTCACCAAAACCCCCTTCAATACGACGTTTGTTGGCCATAAGTTGCTCAGATATGAGAGAAAGATAACAAGAGGACGGATTGATATGTCAAAGTGACATATTGGAACAGTACAAGTTCTTTGTTTGTATTAATAATAATACTATAGAAAAAAAAAATGATGAGAACTTTAATAAGTACTTGACCATGGTTTAATCCAAAATGTTTTGTCTAAAAAAAAACACTTATTAATAGTAGTATTAATCGTATCAAGCTACTAAACATATCTTCGACCGAAAACTTTTAGAATTATTTCATATGGTATATATGTATAGCCAGTCTACGTGAAAAATGTATACAGATATATAAGAAGTACAACCAACATAGTTATTTAACCAGAAAAAAAAATTATAAAACTCGCCTGGGTTGCTTTTTGAATTCGTTGTATTTGCCAGTGTTAGTTGTATGAGTTTGATTAAAATCCTCAGCCATCGTTTCGGAATACCTAGCTTATGTGTCCAGTATTTAAAAAAAGTATTTAACATAACACTTATATATCAAAGGTAAAAGGTCTGGGGAGTTGTATGTGAGGCGGAATGAGGAAAAAAAAATTATTTTTAAGTAGATGCAGGGTCTGATTAGCTACGTGGTTATATTTTATCCTGCAGCCGAAACTGTCAACATCCTTGACTGACTAATCGGATGTGCCCAGCGAACCGTTTTAGTCATTTGTAAAGATTTATCATCTTTACATTTCGATTCCGTAATGGATTTGTCAGTTAAACGATCTAACAACACGTATGGTGGTTCATGATCTAGATAAGCCGGCTCTAGCCTATCAATACTTACTGTGTCGATGTTTCCATGTTTTTCTATCACGAAATATTTAGATTTTCTTGAGACGACTTTGAAAGGACCTTCAAATGGAGGACTGAGTGGTGCTTTTATTTTGTCACATCTTATCCAGACGTGCGTGCAATTGCTTAGGTCTTTAGGTATATATACGGCGCGCGATTGTTCACGAGTATTAATCGGCTTAAGTTTAGACATGTGGTCCCGTAGTTGATCTACATAATTTTCTAAATTAAGTTTTTGACTGTTAGTATTAGGGTTAATAAATTCACCTGGTAGTCTCAGTGTTGTTCCGAAAACCAGTTCCGCAGCTGAACACTGTGAGTCAGTTTTGACAGATGTTCGTATTCCCAACATAACTAACGGTAGGAATTCTGTCCACTGATTGGGGTTTGAGTGAGATATAAGGGCGGTTTTTAGCTGACGGTGAAAACGTTCTACCATCCCATTAGCCTGAGGATGATATGCAGTGCAGCGTATCCTATTGGAGCCTAGAAGTTTAGCCAAGTTATAAAATAGTTCGGATTCGAATTGCGCTCCTCTATCCGTCGTTATTGTTATGGGTGTACCAAAAATGGTTACCCAGTTCTGCATGAAAACTTTGGCTACTGTTTCCGCTGTGATGTCCGCTATCGGGATGGCTATAGGGAATCTGGTAAATCGATCTATGCATGTAAAAAGATAATTAAAACCGTTTGAACGTGGTAAAGGACCTACCAAGTCGATATGCACATGGGCAAAACGTGCATCTGGTTGCGAGAAAACACCTATGGGTGAATTTGTGTGACGATTTATCTTTGATTGTTGACATGCTGAACACTCTCTAACCCATTTGTGTACATCCTTCTGTAAATTCGGCCATATATATCTGGCATTGATTAGTTTTGTTGAAGCTTTTGCGCCAGGATGAGACAAAGAATGAAAGTTATTATATATCAACTTTCGCATACTTTTGGGAACGAAAGGTCGCGGCATTGCCTTGGTCGTGTCACAGAAGATTAGAATACCATCGACAGGTGATGGGAACTGTTTTAAATTAAGACTTGAATTGTTTGTTTTAAGCAGGTTTTGTAATTCTAGATCCTGCTCTTGTTCGTTTCTCAACGTCTCGAAGTTTACTGTAGACTGCTGTAGTACGTTTATTTCTAGCCTAGATAAAGCATCTGCCGCCTGATTGTCCTGACCTTTGACATGTCGGATATCGCTTGTGAACTGTGATATATAGTCAAGGTGTCGGACTTCTCGAGGTGAGTATTTATCAGCTCTCGCTTTTAGTGCATTCGTTAGTGGTTTGTGATCCGTAAAGACTATAAATTCCCTGCCTTCTAACATGTGTCGGAAGTGTTTAATGGTTAGGTAGATTGCAAGAAGTTCTCGCCCGAAGGTAGAATACCTTGTCTCTGCTGGAGCGAGTCTTTTTGAGAAGAAAGCAATTGGTTTCCAGGCGTTTTAAACCAGTTGGTTAAGGGTTCCGCCTACTGCTTTATCTGAAGCATCCACCATCAAAGCAAGCGGGGAAAGAGAATTCGGATACATCAACGTAGTTGCTTGAGCTAATTTATCTTTAAGTTGTTTAATAGCTTCGACAGCGTCAGAAGACAGTTTGGATTCTTTTGGTTTTCCTTTTAGTGAATCTGTCAAAGGTTGCATTAATTGTGCACAACCTGGTATGAATCTGCGATAAAAGTTAATTAGACCTAGAAAACTTCTCAGTTGTGTTAGAGAACTAGGTATGGGGTATTGTTTAATGGTGTCTACTTCTTTTTTGATCGGTTTAATCCCTTCTGGGCTTATTGTGTGACCGAGAAATTCTAAAGTTTGAACACCGAAAACACACTTACTTTGATGTATGTTTATTCCATGTTCATCCAGTCTTTTTAACACTGTTTTTACATGCTGTTCGTGTGATTGCAAATCGGGGCTGGCAATTAACAAGTCGTCTATATACCCCTGCGCAAATGGCATATCTCGAAGTAGATTGTCTATGAATCTTTGAAATGTCTGTGCCGCATTTCTCAGGCCGAATGGCATGCGTACAAACTCGAATAAGCCAAAGGGTGTTGTAATAGCTGTCTTGGGGATATCTTCATCAGCCACTGGGATATTGTAATATGCCCTGACTAAGTCAATTTTAGTGAATATGTTCATACCCTGTAAACCGTTTGTGAAATCTTGGATATGCGGTATTGGGTACCTATCTGGTACGGTTTGACGGTTGAGGGCTCTGTAATCCCCGCACGGTCGCCAGTCACCTTCATTCTTCTTTGGGACCATATGCAAAGGGGATGCCCATTGACTATCAGAGGGACGGATAATACCCAGTTGTAGCATATAATCAAACTCGGCCCTAGCGATTTTGAGCTTATCTGATGCTAGTCTCCTGGGTTTTGCAAAAACCGGTGCACCTTCGGTTTTGATAGTGTGACTTACTTTTAGTTTGTCTTTAGAAGGCTGTGGCTTTGGTTTAGTTAAGTTTGGAAATTCCGCAAGTATATCTTGGAATTTCGCTGTTGTTACTGGAGGAGTTTGAATCAAGTTAAGAGAGCTGATGTGACTTTCTTTGCCTTTTGTGTAATACGAAGTTTCTTTTAGTGTTAATCGCCGTTTCTTGGTGTCAACTAGAAATTCGTATCTCTCTAGAAAGTCCATCCCCAGTATTGCCAGATCTAAATCGGCTACCGTGAAAACCCAAGGGAATTGCCTCCTGAACCCCAAATCTGGGGTTAAGTTTTTCTGCCCAAATGTCGCAATTTTAGTTTTATTTGCAGCTTGAAGTGTAATTGATGATGTTTCTCGACTAATCTCAGTTTTATTTTGAGGGATGATGCTAAGAGCAGCGCCAGTATCCACCAAGAAATTCAAGCCAGAGTTTCTGTCTCTAACATAAAACAAGCGACTGTTTTGGCGCCCCTCCTCAGTCGTCGCGACCTGGGGAGGGGTTACTCGTTTCCCGCTGTCTTAGAATTATGCTTAGGCCAGGAGCATGGTTGCATGCACTTGGTTGAGTTGACACCAAACTTCCAATGGTACCAACAAAACTGCCCAGGTTGTCTGGACATTTGTGACCTGTTTTGTGACTTGGATCGTGGTCGTTGTGGTGACCTGCTCCTGTTTCTATGACCCATTCGCATTCTGGTGACAGCCTCAGTGAGACTCTTAACACTCGCAATGAGTCCTTCTATGACGGGGTCTTTTGCTGATTCTACTTTTTGTGTGTGATTTATTGTGCCTGGTCCAGTTGGAGGACCTCTCTCCATTATTCTATCGGCTATACGCGCTAAATGAGATAATGAGGTTTCAGGATCTTGTGCATCCAAACAGTGTTGGACGTAGCATGGGAGAGCTTGTATCCATCCTTGTTTTAGGACTGCTTCACCCACTGTGTTATCACCCATTAACACTTGAAGGTGACGCAAAAACTGTGACGGCGACCGATCACCTAGTGTTTCACCTTGAAAAAGTCTTTGGATTCTTTGACTATCTGATAATGATAAACGGTTCATTATCTCTCGTCTTAATATGGTGTATGGTTGTGGTGATGGTGGATCTAAAATCAAGTCACGGACTTCTTTGGCGACTGAAGGAGGAAGGATAGAACACAAATCTCTATAGCGAATCCCTTCAGATTTGATATTGTGTCTCGTGAAATAATGCTCTAGTTGAGCAAACCACAACTCAGGATCACTACGATCAAATTCTGGAAGTCAGGATTTCGTAGTCATAACAGTGTCTATCTCCACTGGTGACAAATCCTCCAGATTATGGGTTTCTATTGAGTCTGACATGAGGTATGTGACAAATATAGCAATAAAGTTAGCACGAAAAATGGTTACTATAACACGAATAACTTAAGATAATACGGAATAAACTAGTTATATACTCAACTTAGTTTACGGATAATCAGGTCTACTTTTACGATTAAGTAAAAAAAAAATTAACAGAAATGAGGTTAAATTTGTGTTCAAAAAGGGCTCACCACTTTCGTGCCTTAAGGTAACCCTCGTGCTATTGATAGAAGAAACCAGAGGAGTAGTGAATAGGTCTTTATTTCGATCTTCGCGCAGTCACAGTGGGGCGTGGGATTATCTGTTCAGACAAACAAAGGCTCTCAACATTCAGTATAAGATAATAGGGAATATAACGCTTACAAAAAGTAAGGAAGTGAATGAACACTTGAACAATACTGTTTTAGCATATGCTTGGTTGTTTGGGGTCAACTCTTAACCAACCAACCTGAGCTGTTACAAGTCTTTTATTTATCTATCCACTTTCGTTGCACGTATTCCTATTGATATTTTTAATATATTATATTCCAACAACAACCCAATATGGTGGATAACGATAAGAATAACATTAGTATAATAGACTCAGAAGTACGGGCAATTAGTTTTCGACCGGTTCTCTTTATCTCCCACGATCAAGAAGTTTGGTTCGCAGCACTGGAGTCTCAATTCGAGATCCACCGCATAACGAATCAACAGCAAAGGTATGTCTACGCTCTGGAAACGCTGCCTGGGGATCATTTAACTGCTGTCCGCGAGGTGGTCCTCAATGCAAACGTACCTGACGTCTACGACCGTCTCAAAGAGGCAATCCTCGGACATTTCCTCCCGTCAAGGAAAGAACGATTGAGAATTTTGTTAGTACGTCACCCCATGGGTGATGCTAAACCGAACCACCACCTCACGCGCCTGAAATTTCTTGCAGGAAATACGGCAGCCGATTCTGAGATTGTTAACGAACTGTGGCTCGAATCCTTTCCAGCAAATGTACAACCAACCATTACGACTGTGCTCAAGGACACCTCACTCAACCAGGTGGCCCTCATTGCAGATAAGATACTGGCACGGACTAGCATCCGAGACAACTACCTAGTTGCCTCAACATCACGCTCAAATATTGACCTCGATGCTAGTCGACCTACGGCTCATAGGGATAGGGATAAGTGTGTCCACACCCTTCTCAGTTACCGAGACCGATCCAATGTGCCAGAACTCCACGTCTCCCAACCCAGGTCACGCTCTCGTAGAGCTGTAACAACTCGCCCTAAGCGGGCATCTTCCAAGCCATGCCAAAAGGCGACTTCGGAAACGAGTTCTGGTTGGTGCTGATTCCACCGTGCCTTCGGGGCCGGTGCCCGCCATTGTCGGGCTCCCTGCTCATACAAGGCGGGAAACTCCCGAGCAGGCGAGTAAATGCGGCCGTATTCGCCGGCCCTTCACCTCCTGTTGGCCGTTTATTTTATGTGCACGATTATCATACTAACGCTAGGTACCTAGTGTATACAGGTGCCCAAGTTTCTGTCATACCTATCGGTAACAGTAAGCCTGAATCTACGATGCTTCGACTACGCGCTAGGAATGGCTCAGTTATTCCTACTTATGGTATACGACAACTTACGGTTAATCTGAACAACCGTCGGCAGTATCTGTGGACGTTCATCATTGCCAATGTTACCGCAGTCATACTCAGTATCGATTTCCTACAGCACTATGAATTGCTAGTCGATTCACGTAGGCTGCAGCTAATCAATACTTCTTCGAACAGCAAATTTATGGGCTTTAAAGTTCACAAAAACGCGTACCGAATCACAGGTGTATTTCATTCGCGTGACGATTTACCCCACGCTTTATTTCAGAAATTCCCCAAATTTACTAGGCCTATCGAGAAAACTCCATCGGTGATCATTCGTGTAGTACACTACATAGTCACCCTCAGAGCCCCAGTCACGGCAAAACCTCGCCGACTGGCACCGGACAAATTAGCTTTCGCTAAGCGTGAGTTTGATAATTTGCTAACTACTGGTATTATTTGTTGTTCTCACAGTCCCTGGACCACACCTCTCCACATGGTATGCAAAAAGGATGGGGTTAGTTGGAGACCATGTGGAGACTACCGAGCATTAAATGTAGTTACGCGTTTCGATAGCTATCCCATCCCCCACATACATGACATCACGGCATCACTCAAGGGCTCGACCATTTTTCACCAGATCGATCTGGTTCGAGCATATCACCAGATCCCAGTGGCTCTTGAAGACATATGGAAAACCACTGTCACGACTCCTTTCTGTCTGTTTGAGTTCCTACGAATGCCATTTGGATTACGGAATGCTGCTCAAACTTTCCAAAGGTTTATCGATAGCATAGTACGAGACCTAGATTTTGTTTACGTCCATATTGATGACCTGCCAATCGCATCATCAAACGTAGATGAACATCATCATCACCTAACACTACTACTCCAGCACCTTTCAGATAATGGAATAATAGTCAACCCGAACAAGTGTGAACTTGGGAAACCTGAAATAAATTTCTCAGGTCACATTATTAAGTAAGAGAATATTCTACGTTGTGAGGAAAAAGTACGTGCAATAATGGAGTACACCGTACCGTTCATACTCAAAGAACTGAAGGCATTTCTCGGTCTGCTCAACTTCTACCGACGATTCATCTCACACGCGGCAGGACGGTTACAACCAACAACCGACTTACTTCGCAGTAATCAACGCAAATTGGAATTAAACGGTGCCGCGTGTCATGCATTTTCAGAGACCAAAACGGCTCTAGCTCAAGCCATACTTCTCGCTCACCCTGATCCATCAGCCACGCTTAGTACAACGGTTGGTGCATCGGATTTGGCAATAGGAGTGGTTATGCAACAGAACATCTCGGGAAGTTGGCAACCTCTTGAATTTTTCTCACGACGCCTCATTCCCACGGAGACGAGATATAGCGCTTTTGGTCGAGAACTGCTATCAGAATACTGTGCATCAAACATTTCCGGCACGCAGTGGAAGGTCACGATCTCATCTTATTGATCGACCATAAGCTTTTAACGTATGCTCTGCATGCTAAGTCTGACCGCTAGTCACCACGAGAATGCGGACATTTGGACTGTATCTCCCAGTTCACCACGGACACTCGTCACGTTAAAGGCGAGTCGAACTGTGTTGCCGATGCTCTGTCACGTATCCAGGTGAATGCAGTTACTTTGCCCGTGCTCGATCTCCCTGCTATGGCCTTCGCTCAAGCAAATGATACTTCATGCACAGAAGCCCAATATTCTACGTCCCTTCAGTGCCGGGCAGTACCCCTAGCTACTAGCTCAGGTACTATCCTATGCGATACTTCCACGGGTCTACCTCGACCAATTGTACAGTCCGCTTACCGTCGTCTCGTCTTTGATGCTCTTCATGGTCTATCTCACCCAGGTATCGCTGACACACTACACCTCATCGCTGCACAATACGTCTGACCGTCCATGAAAAAAGATGTCCGTATGTGGGCAAAGCAATGCTTACAATGTCAGCGATCAAAAGTGCACAGGCACATAGTCTCCCCCATTGGCACTTTCGGTACGTTTGATGCTCACTTCGATCACATTTATGCAGACGTTGTAAGACCATTGCCACCACCACATACTCACGTGCATCGATTGTTTCACAAGATGATCCGAAGCTATTCACATCACGTCTATTACGGCGGAGACAGTTGCTCACCGCTTCGTCGGACGGTGGATAGCTTTGTACGGTTGTCCATCGACTTTCACGACTGACCGAGGACAAAAATTTGAGTCCACATTATTTTCCTCGCCAACCCGGCTGCTTGGTACGGAACGCATATGCACTACCGCCTACCACCCAGCATCGAATGGTTTAGTTGAACGGTTTCACCGACAACTTAAAAGAGCTCTTCGAACACACAAAAACGACAATCGGTACGAAACCTTACCGCTTGTCCTCTTGGGTATCAGAATGAGCCTAAAGGCAGATATTCAATGTTCCGCCGCTGAACTTGAGTTACTTTTTCCCGCGTTCTCCATCGTTGGGTTTTTCTCCGCGTTAAACGTTGAATATCTATTTTCCCAGTTATCTCATGTTCAACATTCACGATTGTGTGGTTAGGGTGCAATGCCGCTACACTTCTCTCCTACCAGAATCAAGGTGAAGTTGGCTCGATACCATATTGAGTGGGATTGTCGCCCGCTGGAGGGTATCAAGAATAATAAAAATTCCTGGGTAGTGTTAAACTGAAAGATAAGTCAGAGAGAAGGGGGAATCAACTGATTGAGAGATGTAATATCTTTAAAATGTCCGGTTAATACCAAACACGCTTAACATGAAAATGCACATGAACATTATTTAAACGTCAAATAAAGTGAAATAACAATGGTGGAGAATGATTAGGTAGTAGTATTTCGCCGAGTCACATTAAGAAGCAAGATAGTCATCATTGGTCTATAGCCTAATTTATTTAAGTATAATTATATTTTGATGAAAAATAGAAAAATAGCCAATATTGTATTAATATTGATATTGGTGTTATTTTCGGTTTAAATCATAGAGTCAAACTACGTTTATGCCAGTATACTGTCCATATGAGTTGATTTCCAATTGCATATGCGTTAGTAGGCTAACTAAAAGAACAAACGTATAACCATGTAGAGGAAGAATTCCAACGAGTGCTTCAGTAATTTTGTTAGGTTTAATATGGTTTATTTAGTTACGGGGAGATTATTTCGACCTCATTGTAAGATCCAAACCTAAGATCCAACTAGGTTTGGCTGATGAATAACTGTACGTGGATATAAAGACACACGTGTACCGCAATCGAAATCAGAACAAAGTGATTGGGTAACAACGGTTCTAAAATTCATCATATATACAAATGTACAACTTTATCTAAACAAATATTACCACACAGTTATTCAACCAATAATTGTTCCCAGAATAATCAATCTAAATTACAATAAATAGCAAAGTGATAGGGAATATAGGAAAATTACCGAACGCTCCAAAAAATAAGTGTTATTCTATCCTTCCTGGATAGATCACGTCGGGCTCACCAGTGTAGATGATCGACGTTGATGGTCTATGTCGAAATGATTGGAGGCCTACTCGAGTTAGACGGGGACAGTGTAACGAATACGTTAACTTCCTAGTTACACCTCGCGACCAGCACCTTACGTGGATTGCCCCATCGACGTATCAAAGGATCATAGATGCTCTGAAGACTGTACAACACAAGGGACGTTATTACAGGAATATATTAGTTAAAGTAGATACAAACGAAAGTAGAACCACTGCTGCATGGGCCAGTCCATGGCGTATGAATGATTGATGAGCGTTGATTGTCCTTGACCTTGACGGGGATCGACGATCTGTTCGATATTCAGTGACCCAACTGCCGGATGATTTGGCTAGGGTTCAGTGACATTTCACTGACCCTACAATGCGTTCCAAATGTTGCTTTATAACACAGTGTTTCCAATTCTGGGAAAGTGCTCCAATCAACAACCAAAATGCACGATCCCAGTCAAATCAAGCAACGCGGTCAAAGATGGAACAATCAATATGGCAGCCGCCAGAGTAATATCAATTAAAACAAATTAGATACAGTTCAGGAAGAAACATAGATTTCCCAATAAAAGCGACAGAAAAACTGAGAAAACTATTATGAGTTTATACATTACAGTCTCAAATAGCGTCAAAAAGACTAACAATATGAACATATAAACTATTAAGAAGAAGTTGCAAATTTATATATGGAGGGATTTTCACCTTCAAAATGGATCTTACACTCATTATTGTTTGATCGTGGTATGATTTAATAAATCTAGTAATACATATGAACTGTTATTAAAAGTGTACTTGACACGTAAATGCACTGATAATTACGTGAAGTTAAGACAGATGGCTAAGATAAATTTGTTGAACTTGAGTGTATTCGTGAGAGACATGTTCTGGACCTAATGTTATTTATATTCATACCTACCGGCTGATGGTGCATACAAGTTAGTTGCAAGTATTGAGTTTTGCATGAGGTGGAAAACAATTTAACTGAAATACATTGGGGTAGACACATTGATTAGAAATTGTTGAAATCGACAAATTTATTCGCTACAAATATGAGTAACATGGTATTGCAAGATGTTTTCGGCCAAACTGGTCTTTACGAGATGATAAGGAGTGAGTGCTGCTCGTGTGATTGTCAGGGAGAGCATAAGTTGTAACCAATGTGAGTACGACTCCCAACTCGTGTCTATGATAATGGCTTGAACCTTTGTCAGTGCTGAAGTAAATTCCACAGTAGTTTTCAGTCTGCAGGTGATTTGCTCGACTACTTATGCTGATGATTTGCATGCATGATTGTGTTGCTAAACCTCCAATTAGACTGAAAAAGTTTTAATATATTTACTGAATGAGCACCTGATAGAGAAACATACTGAAATCATCCGTAATGGATGGAGATAACGAGAGAAAAACACCATTTAATAACAATTACAGGTCAATTTGCTAACAGATTTCGTCAATATTTTCATCAATTTCATCAAACATATTACGTGATTGTCATGTAATGACAATAGTTTATGACGATATCCTGAGACCATTACGAATAACTAGTCATAGTGTTGTTTGAGGATTAGCCAGTGGGAAATCAGTATTGTTGTTTTAGGTGCTTCTGAAATAGGAGAAGTTTGTAGCGTTAACAAATTCGAACCGCCTGTTTATCTTATAAATTGCAATTCAAAAATATTGATCTACATAGTGTTAATTTTAATAGGAGGCTCCGGAGTTTTGATTTTAAACGTTTGTTTGACCAACAACTACCTGATATATTAGTGGTTATACTAGTGCAGTATGATAGTACCCAAATGCGTATAGTAATGACGATTAAATGGGTTTAGTGGAAAATGTCAAAG
This sequence comes from Schistosoma mansoni, assembly GCF_000237925.1. Classification (NCBI taxonomy): domain Eukaryota; kingdom Metazoa; phylum Platyhelminthes; class Trematoda; order Strigeidida; family Schistosomatidae; genus Schistosoma; species Schistosoma mansoni. The sequence goes on along the minus strand of NW_017386009.1, from coordinate 806,614 downwards.
GCGATTCAAATGATTGGTTAATTTAAAAGTCATGAAGATATAATGCAACGCATACACAGGCCAGGCTAACATGCAGGTTGGTAAGGGATATAAAGATTTAAAAATAAGCTTGACCAAAAAAATAATTTTTAAAAGTTGAGACGACTTAAGGAACTAAAGTTAGGAATATGACGAGTTACAATATAGAAGTCTCATACGAAGTTACGGTAGTCAGCTTAGTGATATTTACAAACATGTGGCAAAGGAAATCGGAACTAGGAAATGCCAGATGGTTTTTGAATCTAATATGCTACGTCTGCAAACAACACGCTTTTTCATAGTATCATGTTGTAGTATAAAGCTGTTAAATATATCTTATACCAAAAACGTTTTGAGGATGGTTTGTATGAAATATATACGGCTAGTCTAAGTGAAAATACATACATATCAAGTACAAAATCAGCAAATCATCCAGCAAAATAGTTAAACTCCACTGCATAATTTTCAGTAATTAGATTATCCGATGGATTCGACGTTTAAAAATCCGATTACGACAAACAATACAAATCTAAGTGCTTAGATAATTATGTGGCTGTCATTGTATGGATCATCTAAAATTACCTTATGATTGCAGAAAACTTATAACTAAAACTGACCGTGAGTTCCTCCGGTATTATCCTTGATGTTCGGCACTGGAACTCAAAAATTGGAAATTAGGCTCATCTCTTCCTCTGTTCTTGAATCTCTGTGATTGTCTTTCCTTCTTTGTCTCTGACTGGTCTATCCGGTTTGCCATATCTCCCTGCTACTTTCATATAGTATCATATAGTTGTTTCATATTCCCTCCTTGTGCAACCTTTTCCGCCGTCGTTGCTAGTTCTCCCATATATTTCTGCTTGTCGGCTTTAATGCTCTTCTTCACATGCCTGTTTGATTCTGCGTAGTCTGCTTGTGCCTTGACTTTCTCTGCTCAAGTTCGATTGTTGTTAATTGCTATTTTCTTTTTCTTCCTTTCTTCAATCTTGTCCAGGGTTCCCATATGGATCCATTCCTTATTGTGATGCTTCTTGCGACCAAGAACCTCCTTTTACTTTCAAGTTAGTGGTTTAAATTATTTTTCTGGTTAGCGTTTTTTCAGCGAGTTAGTTTTTACGGGATGGAGTCGCTTACCCCATGCCCAACCCTCCTTCTCTACCCGGGCTTGAGACCGGCAGTAACTCTAGAAGAGCTACAAACGGAGTTGAGCCATCATAACTAATGATTAATATGGATGGTAAGTTGTTAGTACCTATTGAGCTTGTAAATTATGAGTATAAATCAACATTACAACACGATAATAAACGTGAGCATTATTGAAAGTACTTGAGGATGCCACAGATATTGTAGTTTGACAACACTTTACCAGCAACACCTTCTATAATTGAATCGTGCCCACCCAGTGAAACCAAAAGACAGAATCGAGGGGGTTGAAAGATGTATTTGATAGATTATCAATATATTGAGGGGTGACTGATCTAAACAGGCTAGTGATCTCAGGAGAAGTTGAGCACTGCATTCCCACTCGTGATCTGGTGTCGATGCATGACCGAGCACCGTCAGCTAAGTGAGTCCATTAAAACTAATATGCTCAGCATCCACTGTCGAACACTTACAGAGCTATTGATTTTGGGGAATTATTTACCGCTACAGATCACTCCCCGCTAGTGATGTAGTGGCCAACCAGAAGTTTAAACTCAGAGGTTGTCGTTGGTAAACACTCTCCTGATGGTTTGCTATCTTTAGTAGCGTTTGATCGTCTTTCCTTACCATAGGGGGGCTATGAAGCCCAACGTAGTAATAGGGAAACAAAGTACAATGAAAATTTCGGTTCCTCGTAAGCTTCATCGTTCCTTTTATCGTCTTTTCCGGCCGTCCTGGAAAAGAAAAAAAGAATATATAAGTGCATGTCGAAATACACTCGAACGCGCGTAAAGACACAAAGCGGTCGGAAAAAGGTAAATAAACTCATACACATGTGATAAAGTAAAAGCGATTTTTAAAGAGCTTTTTTCGGGTTTTTTTAAGAAAAAATTATATATGCACATACTAAGAAAAAAATTTGTTTTTTGAAATAAACGTGTAAGTATAAACACATTCAATATTTTATTATATATAAAACAAAGGAAAATAGGGATGAAGCAAAATGTTAACTGGTGTCCTAAGTGCAATGGTTTAATTTTATTTTCAAATACTACCGAAATATCAACGTGCATGTTGATTGTGGGATGAGGTATTATAGGTGTAGAAGCCATGTCATTGGATTATTCTGAAGCGAAATCGGCATGACTAGAGTTTCCCTCTACATACGCTGCTTTGATTCGATCGATGCTGATGCTATCGTTGGTGCCGTACTTATCGATTATAAAGTACTTAGGTTCACGCTGAAGAACTTTGAATGGTCCCTCGTATGCTGATTCGATGGGTTGTCGATGTGAGTCTCGACGTACGAAGACATGTGTACTATGTCGTAAGTCAGGTTGAACGAAAACGTCAGTTGATCGCGGTCGAATGGAAACAGGTTTAACTGAACGCATTGCGTTTGTAAGCCTGCTCGTGTAGGAATTTAGATCCATGTTTGTTAAAGAAGATGAAGGATCCACGAATTCTCCTTGAGGTTGAAGTATCGTTTCATAGACGAGTTGAGCTGCAGTGTATCAAATGTTAGCTTTCACTGCATTGTGAATACCGAATAAATGAATTGAAAGAGAGTCAGTCCACTATGAAACGTTTGTAATTGAGTGAAGCTTTTAGCTGTCGGCGAAAGCATTTTACCAACCAATTTGCTTTTGGATGGTAGGCGGTCGTTCAGAATCGTGTGATTACTAATAGTGAAGTCAGACGACGGAAAAGTCCAGGTTCAAACTGGCGTCCACGACCTGTAGTGGTAGTCGGAAGGCGGCCAAAATTTGCCGCCCATCGTTCGACGAAGGAGCAAGCCACTGTATCAGCAGTAATTTCCTTAATAGGTTCTGCTTCTGACCATCGAGTGAAACGGTCTACGCAGGTTAAAAGATAAGGGTATCCCTTTAAACATGTAATTACCAATAATCTCATCTCGGTCTCCCAACATGGATTTCTTAGGTCCAGATCATGTGATACATGCCTAGTGGACTACATGAATGATATAACTCTGAAACGAGACAATGGACTCCTTGTATCAGTCATATTTTTAGACTTTAAGAAAGCTTTTGATAAGGTTCCACACAAACGGCTACTAGCCAAACTACGGTCCTTCGGAATCAACAACCCACTCTATTCATGGTTTGTGTCATTCTCAAAGGGACGTAAACAAATGGTAAAGTACAACGACTGTCTCTCATTACCTAGACCAATAACTAGTGGCGTCATCCAGGGAAGTGTATTAGGCCCACTTTTGTTTCTCATGTATATAAACGATATATGTAACATCATAAAATCTGGGAAACCATACTTATATGCTGATGATCTCAAAATAGTATACAGCTATAAGCCTGAGGTTCTAAGTGAAAGTGTACGCCTGATTCAAGATGATCTCAATAACCTAACTATCTGGAGCGAAAAGTGGCAATTACCATTTAACCTCCACAAATGCGGGATCATGCACTTTGGAAAGCACCCCTATGAACCCCAACTTTTCTTAAATAAAAGTAAAGTCCAGACACTTAATTCAGTACACGATCTAGGAATAAATTACACAGAAAGCCTAAACTTTAAAGCACACGCCTCCTTTATTATTTCTAAAGCTAGACGTCTAATTGGCTTCATAACAAAAAATTTCTTCACGACAGATGCCAAGCTTACCCTCTACAAAATATATGTACGACCTTCCTTAGAATACTGCTCTTTTATCTTCTCTAATATGAATACCACTGACAAAATAAGAGTAGAAGATGTTCAAAGACGTTTTACACGCCAACTGCTAGGAAGTGACACCACTCTTGATTACACAAGTAGATGTAAGCACCTCTCTTTAGAACCTTTATGGCACCGTAGGTTAAGGAACAATCTGATATCTCTCTACAAAGCAATAAATGGACTGTCATTCTTAACCTCCTGTCCAACTATGATCAATGACCCAGCCTATAGACTAAGAAACAATGCATATACACTATTTACCGAAAAACACCAAAAACAAATGCGTTGTAAGTTTTTTACAGTTCGGTATAGTTTATTGTGGAACAGGTTGCCAATACCTATCCGTAACTGTGACACCTTTACCAAATTTAAAAGGCTAATAACCCTGTTACTAAACTCTAAAGAACTTCGCCAACTATTCCTTGAACTCCCGCCTACCAATGAGGCACTTTATTATGGACCGCCCAATATCTAGACGGAACAAGAATATAACGAACCCCATTGTCATTAGTATGAATATAGCAAAACTAAAGAAAACATGCTTTATCCTTCCCCACTATTTATTGATTATTAACAATGGCCTTCCGCTCCTAACCCTCATTTTCAGTTTCCGAATCTCTCTAATGGATAAATCCAAATTATTCTTCCTAAGTGTCATGTCCTTTTATTTTTCTTATTACAAGTAGACAGATAACTCACTAATCTTATGGATGCTGACCAACTAAGGCCGATCAAAAGAAGCTCATATGTCCTAAATTCTTGTGAGTTGTTCAATGTTTTATTTTTCTTACCCTGAAAATTTTACAATATTCTCTTTCATATCCTCTGATTTGCTATTAGCCCTTACCATCTCTTAACCACATATAATCTGACTTGTCTCTTATAACCTTTACCATTAGTTATCTTCATAGTAGTACGATATATTAAATGGATATCTAACCCATAATACAAATGCTATTACCATCTGATTTGCTTGTAACATGGAACTTGTAGAGACAGTGTATTCAAAATAAGGTCCTTGGTAAAAGCAATATTCATACCGACCACAAACGTAAGAGAGCCTAACATCATAAAAGGAGGGAGGGTGGCGTTACTGACCAGCAAACATGATGGTGGGGAGATAACTTCAATCCACCTGTGTCTGTGGGGCAGAACATATTAATTACGGCTCCTTATGTCTAGTGGGATGTCACGAACCAACGGTATTGATGCGAAATTATTCATGCAAAATACCACTTTGAATCATGTTAAAAAAAAGCTGAATTGGTTCCACTTCCTACCGAGTAATCCCAATGCAAGCAAACTAGACAATTGGCTGAAAACGAAGCCCACTCCATACCCTATAAAATCTAAAAACGAAAAAGAGAGTTCAAACAGTTTCTAAAGTAAAGGGAGACAGTCATTTGTATGGGAATACTGTTTTCAGCACTTTATTTTATAATTATACAATTCCATACTTCCTTCTGAACTACCTTCATTTATACAGTCCCTTATCCACTTGTAGTGACCGGCCAGTCTCGATAAGAACACGATTGGAATGACGGAAACAATTATTATTATTGTAACCAATTGTACCAGAGATTGTTTCACTGTATTTGTTTAACTGTATCAGTTTCACTTCTTGTTCCGCTATCCGCCTTGTTTGGTTCGAGCTTGCTCACGCACTGTTTATTCGCTTGTACTCTTTGGCACGTCTCGGTATTATTTCGATACCACGAGATCGCCAATAAATATACTTGATCTGGACTAGTAAAGCCTTCTGATTTACGGGCTATCAAGGGAACCAAGTCGTTTTTGGACGCGTAATCGAATAGTAGTGGTGATCATAGTCCGTCCACGATTCGACATCCACTACAACTGGTGAGCCGTATTTGGAACACGCAATACAGCTGGTAACCCAATCCATCGAGCACAAGTCAAACTTGGCCAATTCTCCAAACCAGATCAATCCGGTGAGTCTATTTATCTATCCACATCTGTTGCATATATTCGTATTGATATTTTTCAATATATAATATTTTGGCAACTTAATATGGTAGATAACGATAAGAATAACATAAATATGATAGACTTCGAGATACAGGTTATCAGTTTTCGACCGATTCCTTTCATCCCTCATGATCCAGAAGTCTGGTTCGCGGCACTGCAATCTCAATTTGAGATCCGCCGCATAACCAATCAAAGGCAGAAGTACGCCTACGCTTTGGAATCATTGCCCGGGGATCACCTAACCGCTGTCCGTGAGGTTGTCCTCAATCCGAACGTTCCGAACGTTTATGACCGTCTTAAGGATGCCATCCTTCGACATTTCCTCCCATCAAGAGAGGAACGATTGAGGACACTATTAGCACGTCACCCTATGGGTGATGCTAAGCCGAGCCACCACCTCACGCGCCTGGAGGACACTATTAGCACGTCACCCTATGGGTGATGCTAAGCCGAGCCACCACCTCACGCGCCTGCAATCCCTTGCAGGAAACATGACAGTTGACTCTGAGATAGTCAAAGAGTTGTGCCTCTCATGGCAGATAAGATTCTAGCACGAGTTAACACCAAAGACGACTATTTGGTTGCTAGTACTTCCCGTTCTAACGTTGATCTCGATGCTAGACGACCTCCGGCCCATGGGGATAGGGACAGATGTATCCATACTCGTCTCAGTTTCCGAGACCGCGCAAATGTGCCAGCCCCCTACGCCCCCCGACCCAGGTCACAATCTCGTAAGGCCGTAACGACTCGCCCCAAGCGGGCATCTTCCAAGCTACGCCAGAAGGCGGTTTCGGAAGCGAGTCCAGGTTGGTGCTGGTTTCACCGTGCCTTCGGGGCCGGTGCCCGTCATTGTCGAGCTCCCTGCTCATACAAGGCGGGAAACTCCTCAGCCGGCGAGTAAATGCGGCCGCACTCGCCGGCACTTCACCTCAGGTTGGCCGTTTATTTTACGTGCACGATTATCGCACCAACGCTAGGTACCTTGTGGATACGGGTGCCCAAGTTTCTGTCGTACCTATCGGTAACAGTAAGTCTCAAGCCATGCTCCGACTACGCGCTGCTAATGGCTCAGTCATTCCCACCTATGGTACACGACAACTTACGGTCAACCTGAGCAACCGACGACAGTATCTGTGGACGTTCATCATTGCCGTTGTTCCCACAGCTATACTCGGTATCGATTTCCTACAGCACTATGAATTGCTAGTCGATTCACGTAGGCTGCAGATAATTGATACTTCTTCGAACAGCAACTTTATGGGCTCTAAAGCCCACACAAACGCGTACTGAATCACGGGTGTATTTCATTCGCGTGACGATTTATTCCACGTTTTATTTCAGAAATTCCCCAAATTAACTAAACCTCTCGAGGAGACTCCATCGCTGACCAATCGTGTGGTACACCACATAGTCACCCTCGGAGCCCCAGTCACGGCAAAACCTCGCCGACTGGCACCGGACAAATTAGCTTTCGCTAAACGTGAGTTCGACAATTTACTAGCTACTGGTATTATTCGTCCTTCTCACAGTCCTTGGGCCTCACCTCTCCACATGGTTCGAAAAAAGGATGGGGTTAGTTGGAGACCATGTGGAGACTACCGAGCGTTAAACACAGCTACACGTTTCGATAGCTATCCCATCCCCCACATACATGACATCACGGCATCACTCAAGGGCACGACAATTTTTTCCAAGATCGATCTGGTTCGAGCATATCACCAGATCCCAGTGGCTCTTGAAGATATAGAGAAAACTGCTATCACGACTCCTTTCGGTTTATTTGAGTTCCTACGAATGCCATTTGGATTACGGAATGCTGCTCAAACTTTCCAAAGGTTTATCGATGGCATAGTACGAGACCTAGATTTTGTTCACGTCTATATTGATGACCTGCCAATCGCATCATCAAACGTAGATGAACATTATAAACACCTGACGCTACTATTCCAGCGCCTCTCGGATAATGGAATAATAGTCAACCCCGACAAGTGTGAACTCGGGAAGAAGGAAATAAAATTCTTAGGTCATGTCATTAAGCATGAGGGTATTCTACCTTGTGAGGATAAAGTGCGTACTATAATGGAGTACACTGCACCGTCCACACTCAAGGAACTGAAGGCATTTCTCGGTTTGGTCAACTTCTACCGACGCTTCATTTCGCACGCGGCAGAACAGTTACGACCGTTAACCGATTTACTTCGCGGTAATCCACGCAAACTGGAATGGAACGACGCCGCACGTACTGAATTTTCAGATGTCAAAACGGCCCTAGCTCAAGCCACACTTCTCGTGCATCCTGACCCATCAGCCACGCTTAGTATAGCGGTTGATGCATCGGATTTCGCCATAGGAGCCGTTATGCAACAGAATATCTCCGGTAGTTGGCAGCCCCTCGAATTTTTCTCACGACGCCTCACTCCTACGGAGACGAGATATAGCGCTTTTGGTCGCGAACTGCTAGCAGCCTACTGCGCCATCAAACATTTCCGGCACGCTGTAGAAGGTCGTAAGTTCATCTTATTCACCGACCATAAGCCCTTAACGTATGCTCTGCATACCAAGTCTGACCGCTACTCACCACGAGAGTGCAGACATTTGGACTATATCTCCCAGTTCACGACAGACCTTCGTCACGTCAAAGGCGAGTCGAACTGTGTTGCTGATGCTTTATCACGTATCAAACTTAATGCAGTTACTTTGCCAGTGCTTGACCTACCTGCTATGGCCGCCGCCCAAGCAAATGATACTTCATGCACGGAAGCACAACAGTCTACGTCCCTTCAGTGTCGGGAAGTACCCCTAGCTACTAGCTCAGGTACTATCCTATGCGATACTTCTACGGGCCTCCCTCGACCCATCGTACCCTCCGCTTATCGCCGTCTCGTCTTTGATGCCCTTCATGGTCTATCTCATCCTGGTATCGCAGCCACACTACGCCTCATCGCTGCACGATACGTCTGGCCGTCCATGAATAAAGATGTCCGTATGTGGGCAAAGCAATGTTTACAATGTCAACGATCAAAAGTGCACAGGCACGTAGCTGCCTCTATTGGCACTTTCGGTACGCCTGATGCTCGCTTCGATCACGTTCACATAGACATTGTAGGACCATTACCACCATCGCACGGGTATGATCACATACTCACGTGCATTGATCGTTTCACAAGATGGCCCGAAGCTATTCACATCACGTCTATTACGGCGGAGACAGTCGCTCACCGCTTCGTAGAACGATGGATAGCTATGTACGGTTGTCCCTCGACTGTCACGACTGACAGAGGACAACAATTTGAGTCCGCATCATTCTTCTCACTAACACGGCTGCTTGGTACGGAACGCATATGCACTACCGCCTACCATCCAGCATCAAACGGTTTAGTTGAACGGTTTCATCGCCAACTTAAAAGTGCTCTTCGAGCACACGAAAACAACAATTGGTACGAAACCCTTCCGCTCGTCCTCCTGGGAATCAGAACGAGTCTAAAGGCAGATATTCAATGTTCCGCCGCTGAACTTGTTTACGGCACGACATTGCGTCTGCCTGGGGAATTTTTCACACCACGGAGCAGCACTAAGTTCGGCGAATCAGACTACGTCCAACGACTGTCTGCATTCATGCGAACACTGACTCCGGTGTCAACTCGTATACAACATCGACAGGTCGCTCTCCCTCGAGAGTTATCTACATGTTCACATGTTTTCATACGAGTAGATTCGGTACGCAAACCTCTACAACAGCCTTACGAAGGACCTTTTCACGTGATTTCCCGTCACGAAAAGACCTTCAAGGTTGATCGACGTGGCCGCATCGAAACAGTCAGCATTGATCGTCTCAAGCCAGCACACGTCGATGACAGTGCTATACCTGATAAGCTGAGACCCAATGTTAGACCCATCAGAGCTTCTAGCGGGATTTCTACATCTACTTCGGATCCCACGCTAGATGCACCTGAGACCTCATTCTCACGTCCCAGTCAACAGCACGTGTCATCTGCCCCGTCTACGGACGAGACTTCCGTCTCACGTCCAGACCTGCAGACCACACCGCCCTTGACTGCGGATGAGATTGCAGGCTCACGAGGTTTGAACGAGACTACCGTCTCACGTTCTGGTCGCCGAGTACGCTTACCCGTACGCTTTCTCGACTAACCTCATAACCAACTACGGACACAGTATAGGACCCTACCCCTATACTACGCGAATGCTACACTCTTCTCTTTTTCTTTCATTTTTTTGTTTACCCCGAGCCTACGCCTCTGACCATCGTTGTTCTGGTATCGTCGACTTTAGTCAATCTTGGCGAAAGCTGGCCTGATCACCCACGCTATGGTCAACGCACTCAGTCGATCTCTCTGACTCCAAATACGTATGATATACATTTGGTCCCGAACATGGTTACCCTGGTCACATCTGGTTCCTTGGCTCAATCTGGTTTCGTCCTACGTCTGCAGCGTTTCTGGTCCGGACCTCTACGAACGCAACCTTCAGATTCTGGATACAAACCACTCTGGTGTAGCATGCTAATCCAAGCAATCAATACAGTACGTTCCTTCTGGTACCGTTCTACGTCAAAGACTTTTGGTGGCAACTCGAGGATCAACGATCACTCCCTGTTCTGCCAACGCCTTCGTCCTACAATGGCACGTTTCGCGATCAGTCCCACGAACGAAACCGCTACGTATCGAAAGAGTAAACCCTTTCTAGCGGGGGGCTCCTGTAGTGACCGGCCAGTCTCGATAAGAACACGATTGGAATGACGGAAACAATTATTATTATTGTAACCAATTGTACCAGAGATTGTTTCACTGTATTTGTTTAACTGTATCAGTTTCACTTCTTGTTCCGCTATCCGCCTTGTTTGGTTCGAGCTTGCTCACGCACTGTTTATTCGCTTGTACTCTTTGGCACGTCTCGGTATTATTTCGATACCACGAGATCGCCAATAAATATACTTGATCTGGACTAGTAAAGCCTTCTGATTTACGGGCTATCAAGGGAACCAAGTCGTTTTTGGACGCGTAATCGAATAGTAGTGGTGATCATAGTCCGTCCACGACTCGACATCCACTACACACTCATACCTTGCCCACACTTATTTTTCTTTAACACATTAGTATGTTCTTACCTAATAAATACTTCAGTAACAGACAAATAGACTAAATGGTTATACCTTAACTATTCCTCCATGAATATTGTGTGCTCTGCTTTTCGTCCTTCCTTTTTCTTACACCTTTTTCAGTCTCCTGCAGATACTCCACCGAAAACAGATATGGCATGGGTGACTTCGTCCTACACCGTTATTAAAGCCTCAGATATTTCGGAGGGATATAAGGTCGAAGCTTCTAAAAGCCCCCAACTTCGCATGTATCTATTCTCGACCATCAGTTGTATGTTTCAACGCTACCTCCATAAAGTGCGCTAAGTGTGATATTGACATGTTTCTTACGAAATCCATTTACATTCATATCTTATGAAATATCAACCCAGCCGAGTAATTTTCAACAGTGAAAATTGTAACTTCTTTAACAATTTGATCTTGCCTGTAAACCGGCATGCCTCATGTAACAATCTGTTATTTGAGAATAAATTATTATTATTATTAAATCTGGTAAACGTCCAACCAAATCCAGATGAACATGATCGAAACGAGAATCAGGAGTTTTGAACCAGCCTAAGGGACATTTGTTGTGCCTAATCACCTTAGATTTCTGAAAGCTTACACAGGAGCGTGCCCACTCCATTATGTCTTTATTCACATCAGGCCAGCAAAACCGTTCTGCCATAAGCTTGATGGATACAAGGGCACCCTAGTGAGAAAGTGTGTACAATGTGTTGGAGACGTCGCGTGGATAATGTTTCGGCACTATTGAGCGATCCCTACTTGTAGATGTGTCACATAGTAAAGTTTCCTTACCTGTTCCCATCTGTTTAATGAGCAGTCTAAGGGTTGTTTTGGATAACCCATGCTGAAGATCAGTATCTTCTTTTTGAAGCTGAGCGAGTTTAAGAAGGTCGATTCCTTGGAAACTGTTCAAGGAAGTTATGAGAGACAAGGCGTCTGCGACTACATTGTTTGCACAGGAAATGTGTTGTACATCTGAAGTAAACTGAGAAGTTTAGTGCAGTTGTAGAGAATCACGAGGTAAGTACTTGTCTGAAGGTGAGCTTAAAGGGAAAATAAGAGGTTTATGATCAGTAAAATGGGTGAATTCTTGGTCTTTAACAGAGCATTGAAAGTGCCGTACAGCACAATACATGGCTAAGAGTTCCCTACCGAAAGCGCTATACCTTGATTCGGCATCTAGCAGCCGTCTTAAAAAAAGAATGCCATAGGTTGCCAGGTGTGAGTAACCCACTGTTGTAAGACTCTTCCGATAGCCGAATCGGATGCGTTTACTGCGTTACTAATGGGCGCTTGGGTGTCCTAATGTGCCAGCATGGTTGCCTTTGCGATAAGTTCCTTAACTGTGGAGAATCCTTTCGCGAGGTGTCGTCCAGATTAGTGGATTTCGCATTTCCATGAAGTTGGCCGGTTAACGGTTTCATAACGGGCTCTGATTTGGGTGTGAACCGTCTATAGAAACTTACAAGGCCGTTAAATGTGCGAAATTGCTTAATGGTGGTCGATTCTACGTAATCTGGAATGACCGCCACTTTGCTTTGCAGATGTTGGATGCCTTGCGCATCAATAATATGTCCGAGAAAATCTAGGGGGTCGGATCCGACTTAAAATTTCTGAATCTTCACATTCATACTGTGTTTATCTGGTCGTTGGAAAGCAGGGTCTAGATGCTGGAGATGAGAGTCTCTGTCCGAACATTCTGTCAAGTATTCATCAACACACACGTGTACGAAGTTGAGACCTCGAAAATCGTCATCTATGAATCTTTGGAATGTCTGAGCAACATTTCTCAGATCGAAAAGCATCCGCGAAAATTCGTAGAGTCCAAAGGAAGTGATGATAGCGGTTTTTGGAATATCGTCAGTGGCCACATGGATCTGATCATAGGCTTTAACTAGGTCGATTTTCGAGAAGACAGTTGTACATTTCAGGGTAGCTGTCAAATCGTGAATGTGAGGCAATGGGTAATGATCAGGAATGGTTTCTGTATTCAAACGCCGACGGTCACCGGTTGGACGCCAATCGTTGCTGTTCTTTTAGAGACCATGTGAAGGCGAAATGCTCATAGGCTCTTTGACGGTCAAATGATTCCTAACTCTATCATGTGGTCAAATTCGTTCTTAGCATTCGGTATATCTCAGGGTACTTATAGAGTATTTGTTGGTAGCACGGGTCAATCGAGTGCCTTAATGTGACTAGGGACAATCTACAACCGGAAAAAGAAGTTACACAGACAGATAAATTAGTGTTTCCGTCTACTAGCCTGCGTTCGCGCTCATCGATGAGTAGCTTGTGGTGTCGTAGTAGGTCTATACCAGATGATTGTCACAGAAACATTTGCAACAATGAAGGTCCAGTGAATGGGTTTACCTAAACCCACGTCAAATAATACATGTCACTTAGCATGTGTGGCGACTGGTTTCTCGTTTGCCGCATGTACGTTAAAAACTGCTTTGTGCAGCCAACTGATGGAATTTGATGGAAGAACGCTAACTTCTGCGCCAGTATCAACGGGGCAATGAACTTTCGTAATCGCATCGGTGATGTATAATAGATGGCTATGTTCGCCGGCTGCGGTTACCATTAACACATGCCAACTGGGAAGTTTCCTAGAACGTTTTTCGTGCTGGATGGTTAGGGGCTTAGGAAGCTGTAGGGTTTTCTGCAATTTCTGGAAGACTTTCCACTCTGGTTATGATACAAGCACCAGTCGGGGTTATCCGTCTCTCGTCGTCTTGAGACAGATCGCCTACGTGAAGTGCTTCTTCGCGGGTTATGTGACCGTTTACAGTCATTACGAAATCTAAGATAGCGTGTAAATGTACGACATAGTTCCATAATGTCATTCTGGGTCGTTTTATGTTGTTGTTTGACTGAAGAACATCGGTGTTAGAAGATTTCGTGATCTCTAGGATGCGGTCAGCAGATGCAGTCACCTCGTCTGCGGCGCATTTTTGGAGCGAGACAAGTACTGCTTGAACCTGCTGAGAAAATTTTGATAAGAAATGTTGTCTGGATAGGCCATCATCGAAATTTCTTTGGCCGATAACCTGTATCATCGTTAGTAACATGTCTGTCACAGAACCATGTTGCAGGTCGATATTATTGAGGAGTCGATCTAACCTTTGTCGAACGGTTAGATCTCTGCGTTTCAGGATCGACCGTTTTACAGTTTCGTAAGGTTCCGAAACATCATTAGTAAACATACTAGGTGTGACGTACCTGTTGAATTCACGCGATAGTACCTTAACTACCGCGATGAATTGTGTGCGTGAATCAGTAATGTCGTGCTCGTAGAAGTCGGCTTCTGCGTAGCAGAAACAAGCTTCAATGCTGTTTGGCCAGAATGGCATTAGTTGAAACGAAGGTGAGGACATAGTCTTCAACTTAAATACCTTGTGTGTCTCTTCCGTCATAGTGAAATATCAAGTACGAAAATGAAGGAGGAAAAAATATCACAATATATAAATGTTAAAATAAAGCAGTGATTTATGAAATTCCAGAAAGGAACAGACTCACAGCTTGTGGGTTGGTGTACCAGATCACATCGGATTCACCACTAAGGATGCCGCAGATATTGCAGTTTGACAACACTTTACCAGCAACACCTTCTATAATTGAATCGTGCCCACTCAGTGAAACCAAAAGACAGAATCGAGGGGGGTGAAAAATGTATTATTATTATTATTAATGGCTTTATTCAATATTATAATCTGGTACAATACAGAATTCTCAGCACAAGTTATTTCAACAAGTTTTTTACCAAAAAAAAACAAAAAAAACCAAAAAAACAAACAAAAAAACAGAAAAGGAATGAAAAAGATTTAAGAAAAACTGAGTTTATACAAATTATCAAATTTGAAACATGCTTAAGAAGACAGGTTATTTACTAGGTCAACTCTAACAGCCTGTTCGTCACAAAGTAAATTTGCTAGGTAAGGTATTACAGAACTTTTATAGACTTGCTTGCGTGTATGGATTTTAATGTATTTACGTCTCGTTCTACCAGAAGATATACAAGGAGAAAGATATGAATGAAGCGGATGGTTAGTATCTGATAAGATAACACCTGCCAAGAGTTTGCAAGACTTAAGATGTCTATCCACAAGCATGTTAATAATGACTTCAAAAGATTCACCACATACCTTGCAAACTGCCTTCGGCACTCTACGCAAAACAGCAAAGTCTTTTCTCAAAAGCCCAGGAAAGAATACTGGAGAACAATATAGAACAATAGGTAATATGCAGGAATTTACAAATTGTAAGAGTAAATGGCGAGTAATCCCAAAAGCATGCAGCCTGTTTATGTAGTATGTCAAACGGTAAACTTTTTTCGTTAAGAGTAAAACATGAGAAGATCAAGAAAGATCAGAGGAAAAAATGACACCAAGATATTTGACCTTCGACACTGTGTTTATTAAGGAGTCTCCAATGGCACAAGCATTATGGGATCCCAAAATAGAGTGTAGGTTCTGTCCATGTCTCAAGCTAAAATTAACAGCTTGACATTTAGATGGATTGAGTAAGAGACCATTATCCACATACCACCTTTCAATACGATATAAAAACTCATTCATTTCTATGGGATGTAAGGAGCTAGAAATCGGCATACATACAGTGAGGTCGTCCGCATATTTTACAAAAGTGTTTTCTGTGGAAGATGGCAGATCATGCAGAAAAAAAGAGAAGAGCAAAGGTGAAAGAACAACTCCTTGTGGCACACCTACATTAGGCAGTAGAGATGTTGAAAACTTTCCTTCAAATACAGTGTACCGTTCTCTTCCAGAAAGGTAGGAACATAGCCAATTAGTTATCCAGCTGTCGGTGTCGACGCTGATCAGCTTGTTAAGTAAGAATGGTCTTGGAATAGAATCAAAAGCAGAAGTAAAGTCCAGGAAAGCGCATCTAACATACTTCTTACCCTTTTCCAACCCGAACACTATAGTGTGATGCAGAACAGCAACGGCATCTAATGTGCTTCTTTTGCATTTGTAAGCAAACTGATATGGATCACAGTGCTCTTTTATTGCAGGTTGAAGTGGTTGTATCAGTAATTTTTCCATTATTTTAAGGAAAGGTGAAGTTATTGCAATGGGTCTAAGTCTCGCATTTTTATCACCAGAAGCTTTCTTTGGTATAGGGATTGTCTTTATCTTTCTCCACATCTTCGGTAAGACATTAGTTGAGAAGGATCTGTTAAAAATATTCGTTAATGGATAACATAAAACATCAGCACATTTTTAGAAAGGAGGTTTGGGATACCATCAGGTCCTAAACATTGGGATGAATTAAGTGACTGGAGACATTTTCGGACATCATTTTCAGTGAAACTGGAAACACAATTATTCTTCGGACCCTTGGATATAGGGAGCATGATGTCAGATGACTGACGTATAAAGGACTTATTTAAGTCACAAGCATTCAGCTGGTTATCGCTTCTAGTTTTCCTGTTCCCTGTAATTTCTTTAAAGAGTTTCCACATACTTTGAGAGCTTTTACAAGATAGGAGTTTTTGAGTAAACATAGAGTTGAGATGTCTAATCTCTTGGTTTATTTGACCATTTAACTAACGAACTTCAGTAGTATTTTTCTCCCTGTACATCCTTTCTTTTACCCTCCGTAGTCGTTTTAGTTGTGGAGATGTAAGTCGATCAAAACTTAAAAAGTAGGTTTCGGTAGGACAGCAAATATCAAAACAGAACTTAAGATAACAGGTGATAACATCAGTTGTGTTTTCTATTGAGTCATCTGTAAATAATTCCCAGTTGGTCGTACGAAACATGTTTTTTAGATTTTGCAAATTTTCTTCTGAGTAATTCCTGTATATTACTTTTTTGGTATGGTGTATTTGATAGATTATCAATATATTGAGGGGTGACTGATCTCAGGAGAAGTTGAGCACTGTATTCCCACTCGTGATCTGGTGTTGATGCATGACCGAGCACTGTCAGCTAAGTGAGTCCATTAAAACTAATATGCTTAGCATCCACTGTCGAACACTTACAGAGCTATTGATTTTAGAGAATTATTTACCGCTACATATTTATGGAGTAATGGGTTAACATATGTAACAATCGATCGACAAACTTCAAGTGAGAATTATGGCTAATAAAAGGACTGCGTTTCTTTGGTCGCGCTTACCAATGTAGAATTATGATCTACTTCGCTATTAGTACTATTATAATAATAGATCTAATCCTAAAATTGCAGATATGTCATGATGTGAATATCTAATCTATAAGATCTTATGTGGGAGTCGCATCACTGTCTACACCGACTTCTTGCATCGTAATAATTAACGATATGATACTCACTACTTCTGAAGAACACATATGGGCTGAAGATTGAATAATATATTTAGTATGAATAAAGGCAGGTTATAAAGAATGATGACGTCCTCGATGCTGAGCCATGCCATCCGATTGATTAGTTGAATATTCTCGCGTTCGCGATTGCTGGCCTTTTGCTATCCGTCCCACAGCCCATGAGGTTCAAACCCCTTAGTTGCAACCTCACGGCAGTGGGCCGTGGTCTAAAGTTCATGTATCACTGTCTGTAAAAAGAGGAAAGGACCCAGGACAGGAACTGTCGGTAGTCAACTAAGTACTGGTTTCCAATTGGAGTGCTTGAAATTCATTCTTACTTCTATCTACGACTTACCAGGAAATCCTTAAGCCATTTATAGAGGTCCGGCAATGCCTAGATTTCCCAGCTTCAAGAACAGTCTATTACTTGACACCTTGTCAAATGCATGTATTGTAAATTTCAATTCGATACTGAAAACAAATGCATCAGAGATTCTTGTATAAGCTTTTTTAAGTGATAATGGCGTGGTGTTTGCTGCTCATATTTGTTTAAGTGTTATAGTGATGAGAATTCTGTTAAAGGAGAGGGAGTTTTAATTGTTGGCATTGTGTCCCGTTTGAAAGTATGGCAACGTTGGGTACTGGTATGCGTTGTCTAAAAAGTTGCGTATTCGTTTTGAACATCATCTGTCTGGTATGAATAGCTGATTTTAATTGTTTCTTCAACTAGTTATGTTCCCTGGTATTAATTGGGGCTGGTGCCTATGTGGAAGTCAAGTTTAGTCAATATGGAGACAATTTACACAAAGTCTGGCAGGCAGCACCTATCGCTATTATTGTTGTCGGAGTAATAATCCTGATAGTGAGCTTTCTGGGTTGTTGTGGAGCCATAAAGGAAAACGTCTGCATGCTGTATATGGTAGGTTATTCCAGGCAAGTTTGAGCTTGTAGTATGCGTTCTTCCTCGTCGTACTTCTGATTGCTGAGTTGGCCGCTGCCATAGTTGCAGTTGTTTACAAAGATAGGATCGATTCAGAAATTGATGCATTAATGACTGGTGCTCTGGATAAACCGACAAAAGAGATAACTGAATTCATGAATTTGATTCAATCATCAGTAAGTCATAAGAGTACCTGTTAACTTATCTAGTTCCATTGCTGTGGAGCCAAAGGCCCTAATGATTATCTTGGTAACGTGCCAGCCTCGTGCAAAGAAGAGAATTTGACCTATACCGAAGTAAGTCCAATTTGTTTGAAATGCATGTTGAGAGAATACTGAGTAGTACGTAGTCATCGTTAATAACAGTTAATTGACACGTACGTAGACATATATTATCTAAAGATTTTCTCCATCAAATCTGATGCAAGTCTAGATACATTTGTTTCGAACAAGTTCCTGAATGTGAAAACACTTGTAACTTACGAAATAATGTTGTTTTTGGTACCAATATTCATTCCTAACGTTCCTTAGTGCATATGTTAATTTTTGCCTAGTAAGTTGGTTAGTCCATGTCAGTTTTTCGCCGTGTAATACATACGAAAGCAAGCCTTGAGAATCACATGACATCAGAAGCTGTGCTACTCTTAAAGTCAGTAGCATTGAGCAGTTGATTAGTCATTCGCAACGTAGAACCTAGTACGTATGTACATATTTCGATTTCACCTCATCATATTAGCACAGAGAATGAGATTGTAAAGCGAACTCTCTGAGTAGCAAATTTAGTAACAGCATTAGTAGTAATAAATATCAGGCGTCTAATATTTGATTGAGGAAAACGAAAATAACTGAAATAAGAAGAAAAAGTTGTAAATAATTCATTAGTTCAAAGTTTAGATGTCAATAAAGGAGAGATGCAACCATGTCATCGCACACAATTTTGAGCCATGTCATTCAGTCCTTAATTGCCGGTTATAAAAATCACTTGGACCCCAATCAAGTTGTCTACAACTGTTGACATGAATCAGTGAATGACTTCATGAACTGATGCATTAGGATATGCCCTATTAAAAGTTCGTGTTTTCGACAAAATTATAGGCTGAGCTTGCCTCAGGCTCAAAGTGTTACTACTGTTGTAGTACTCGTACGTATGATTGATTTCAGCTGCAAACTCCGAATAATCATTCGGCGAGACTACGTTTGCAGTCCGAGGTCTATGTCTTTACTTTGTCAGATGGTGCTACGAGTCTTATACTTTTATCAAGGCAATACTGATTAATTGTACTAAGTCTTGAATACATATTTTCTAACGGTTATCGTCTTTTCATTTTTAGGGCTGTGTATCTGTCTTTGGAGCATTCTTAAAACGCAACCTGGTGATTGTTGCCTGTGTTGCATTTGGTGTATGCTTTTTCCAGTTGTTAAGCATTGTCATAGCCTGCTGTTTGGGTCGCCAAATAAAGGAGTATGAGAATGTGTAAACACTGCAAAGAAAACAGTATGATGTTTATCAATCCCGTTCTGTTTTCCCTCTGGCTTTTATGAAATGTTGCTTTTTTATTGCCTAGATAATTGTGCCTTGGCTAATAATCGTGTACTCGACTTCGTTTACGATATAATTATTATACTTAAATATGATACTGTCATTCTCATTGTTTCACTTATCATTCTTATACCAAATGAGCTGCATTGATTCCCTGGTATTTACCTACAAACTGATGACAAATCATCTTCATTTTTATGGTGTGTCTTATAACATTTCTCGTTTATATAATTTTAAGTCTTTGGTATACCTTTTGTTTTACAGACCGCTTATTTTGCCGCCACAGCATTAGACATTTCTTGTATAAATTAATTCCGTTAACTTATTTCAGTCTTCAACTGCAATTGCGGGGTTCTAATAATATTCATAGCAGTAACTGTTCGAGGTTTGTTTTGTTCGTTCACAATTCCTTTATTTAAAACTAGCGAAGCTCAAAATGAATGAAGATCTCATTGTGTTTGTCCGCAATTATAGAGATCGATTGCTAATGATGTGGTTCAAATGGTCAGGTATTTATAAAGATATGATTGTAGTTAATACATCTGTCTACGTCCATCACTATAATAAGGCTTCAATAGGATGTCAACAATCTGTTGTACAATCAAATGATACATTATCAATGTAGAATCAAGTGAAATTTTTTTTTCATACTACAACAATTATGTGGAACTTTATTACATCTTGACAGACTAACCGAATCTCATTGCTGTTGCGTAGAATAACAGTCAATTTTGTCCTCGGACAAATTATTTACTACGATAAGAATTTTCAGTAACTCTGGTCATAGCTCTATAACGACTTCACAACAAACAAGTTTTCACGGTAATAATGGGAGGACAATATAGGGTTGTTGATTAGATTATCTTTAGGGTGAAAAACGCGGCATTCGAATATACGAGTCGCTGTATAGAAAGATAGTTACGTACCTTGTTTACCATGAACATAAAAGTCTCAGTTGATTTCTAGTAATAGTCCTGAGCGTCTGGTTACTCACGAATAGGCAGCTTGTAACTGAGGTTATACCGAACTGATGTTTCGCCCATAAACAAAACCGCTTGGGAAACACTCCGCTGTTTTATAGATATTATTACCAAGTTTAAGCTTGATATTTTCATTTTCGAAAGGTCAGGAGGCTTGATGGTCTGTGTTAGTCCTGGCAGTGATGGTCTCTCAGTTGATCCAACTTTCTTTTGAAAGAGTCGACGGATGGAGCCTCATCAATGTGCTGAGGTTATAAATTCCACTCGTTGATGATTCGATGGGAAAGTCGATAGTCAGCTGACAAGTAATTCGTACTGAGCTTGTGAACTTTGGAGTGTCCTCGTAAATTTTCTGTTTTGTGAGAGAAGAATAATGAGGGCATATCAGGTGCAAATTTATCATTAGGCAATTTGAAAACTAATCAAGTCGCCTCTGGCTCTTCGATATGACTAGGTTTAGCTTGGTCAGTCTAGTCCCATACGGAAGCTTCGCTATTCCGAGAACCAGCTTAGTTGGTGCTCTCTGAACCCTTTCCGAGAGCTCACTGTCTATTTTTTAGACAGGGGCTAGCCGCTTGTATGCAGTACTGAAGTTTAGGACGCACGAACACTATCGAAAGTCAAGAACGCATCAGCGACGATATGACTTGAAGCCCTACGTATCAATCATAAAGTTCTAAAACCTTGAGCGGCACGCTAACCGCCAGGTTCGGGACCATTCAGATAATTTCTCCAGGTTGTTTTGGAGTTCTAAGCTCTCACCGTTTTTATCGTTCTCCATACCTTGGCATCGTCAGCATATAGGAAGACTGATGACAATAGTAAGGTAGATTTGATAATAAATATATTTTTGTTGCGTCCCATTAGGTAAGAAAATTGTTTTTGGCGTTTCTTGACTTAATGTAAACCACTTCTACAGAATAAGTAAGTAACCGAAATTAAAGCAGGTTCAAATATTACACACGAAGCAATGGCGTTGTTATGAAACGTCGGAACTATAATTTATCTACTCATTGGGATATAACAAAAACATCCATCATTAATTCGCTCTTTGGCTGAGTGTTAAGATATAAACTGTAAGGCTTAATTTAAATAACTACTAATAGGAAGTGTGGTTGGCTACATCCTCCTTAGTTACAAAATCTCAGAGTACTTGTTTAACTTTCGAATATAATCAATCAGTTGACGGAATTCCAGGTAAACTAGCAGTAGATGACTAGAGTGGCCAGCATTTCTTACAATCAGTTATTTGTATGTGTTTATACTTTCTTGAAAAAAGATGAAATGCATAACCACATGTCTAACGACTTGCCAAACAGATTTTCTTATATGTGGAGGCAATGTCACCCATATTTATGTCAACACCATTGTCCATGATATCAGTGTCTTTCTAGCGCCATATGAAGAAGTGGTGAGGTCCTGATGGTTTATTGTCTAGGTCTTCCTATTCACTTGATGGTATGATGAACGGACCAAATACAACATAGACCTCTCAATCTTTTTGCAAATCCTGTGGTTGGTATTACTCAGAAGGTAGACAATGTTTATTTTGTTAATTTTCCAAGCTTTACTGAGGTGACGGTAAAGTTGACTGAAAAGTTCATAATAAAGTTCGGAGTCTTTCTTAAGTACTCATAAACAATTAATCCATCTACCATTCTTACTAACACTTAATGAACATGTTGATTCTGATGAAAAAAAACTCCATGACATCTTAAATTGACAAGTGGTCCATTGACATATTGATTCTTCAGGTTCCGGAGTTTCTGAAATACTACGGAAGAATTGTCGTTGAAACTGTCGCTTATTTCTTGGTCAAATATATGGGAAATGAGTAGTTAAGTAAAGTTCACAAGTAAGAATTAAGACAAATTTCGATTATATTCTATAGAAAAGAAGTCTGCGTAGCGATTTCTCAAAAAATAAGGTCAACAGGATAAAACATGATCGATAACTTAGTATTGTTTGTTTGAATCTTCCCATTGATGTTTTTAGGACTGCCACTGGTCAGTCTCTAATTGGCATATGTGCATACTATGCATATTGCCTCGATATAGCCGTATTCCAGCTGAAGAAAAAAAAAAAAGATGGATAGTGGCTAGCAGTGGAATCAAGTTTTGACGCGCGTTTCGTCCTATTTGGGACTCGTCAGCTGGATATACCTGCATCTCAGAGTTGATGTTCATTTCGGGGCTCGAACCCAGCACCTTTCGCTTCAAACGCCATCGCGTTATCCACTCGACCACTGAGTCTTGATAGCCACTTGCTTGTGAT
Organism: Schistosoma mansoni; assembly: GCF_000237925.1. Lineage (NCBI taxonomy): Eukaryota > Metazoa > Platyhelminthes > Trematoda > Strigeidida > Schistosomatidae > Schistosoma > Schistosoma mansoni. The sequence goes on along the minus strand of NW_017386009.1, from coordinate 783,613 downwards.
AGTTGCAGTCCTAAAACCATCAATGGGAAAATTCAAACAAACAATACCAAGTGAATTTCGACTTCATCTCATTGCACAAGCAAGTAGCTATCAGGACGCGATGGCGTTTGAAGCGAAAGGTACTGTGTTCGAGTTCTGGAGTGAACATTAACTCTGAGGTGCAGGTACATCCAGCTGACGTCCCAAATAGGACAAAACGCGCGTCGTGGATCCCATTGCTAGCCACTATCCATCTTTGCCTACCATGATCGATAACTGTTTCTTTTTTGGGCGCTCAAGTTCAGTGTAAATCGTTTTATTGCAACTGCTTCGACAAAGCGTAACAATTCTGAATTCCGTCGTTTATTGATTATTTTGGAAGATTTCGTAACTTTGACATCATATCCACTGTCGAACAACTTCGCTATTGAAAAACTTCTGTCCATTTAGTCTGAACTTTTGTGGAATATGTTCAGAGATGCGGACACAAATCCTCCCTTCTGTTTTTCCTTGTATGTGCTTTGGCACGAACATGTAAATTGATAAACGAAATTGGAGATAATATAAGGCAGACATGTGACTATCTCATTCGGTTTGGTACAGAAACACCAACTTAATCGCTGGATATGTTCTTTTTTTAAATATTGTCTTCATTTTAAAATCGATCCTCTCAGCTATTTCGTTACCTAGACTTTTCTAATACAAAGTATGCACACTTGTTTTGTTTCAATGAATAACACTATGAGTGTAAACAGTTTAGTAGAATCCATGAAGTAAGTAGATTCATGTTATTCTGCTACTATATTTTTTTTTTATCCAAGTTTATTTAATATTAATGAAGAAGCGCTATTGAATAAATGACTGTGGAACAGTCATATAGTACACTATGAGGATGACAGATTGTTGTCATACATTTAAATAAAGAAGTAAGATCGTCGCAAAATAACATGAACTCATTTATTTCCTGGATTCTCCACAATTGATTACAGCCTAGAAAGAAAAATACTAGCATACAGAAAGTTCTTGCATATATAGGATAATAATTAAGGAAGAATATCTCTATATTTGACACAAGTAAGCAAAAGTTTGACCAGTTTTTAACTCCTCCACAATTATTGTCTTTTATTATCATCTATCAAACTGAATTATATTCAAGAACTTCCCTGATGTAAAGTATGTATACTAGTTTTTTTTACTTACGCCATTAAGAGTAGAAGATACTCGTAAGTTACTAGTATTTGACCACAGATGCCTTAGAAATATTGCTCGCATCTGCTGGGATAACCGGGTAAGTAATAGTGAGGTTCGACGCAGGGTATTAGGAAATGATGGTAAATCAGTTGATGAGGTGATGAATCTTCATCGGCTGAGATGGTTAGGACACGTGTTACGTATGCCTGAACACCGATTACCACAACGCGCTATGCTGACTAGTATTGGGGATGGTTGGAAGAGAATTAAGGGCAGCCAAACCAAAACGTGGGGTCAGTGCTTGAAGTCACTAACTTCTAGTCTGAGCCATGTTGGCAGATGCAGACTACCTGGTTGGGGTCCGCGTGACTATCGTAACCAATGGTTGGAGACTCTAGGTGACATGGCTCAGAATCGATAACAATGGTGTAGGTGTATACACTCTTTATCTTCCCTTAAACCTTGAGATTAAAATTGCTTCATAACGTTCTTCCTTCCTATACTATATCCTTATATACAACCTTTTATATACTACCATCACTAAATAATTACTTCTATGAATTCGGTTTTCATCTTGTTGTGCTAACGAGGTATGGCAACTTGGACTGATGCATATATGTTCCTGGTCCTACGTTGTAGCTGACTGACTGACTACGCCTGTTACTCCCAATGGAGCATAGGCCGCCGACCAGCATTCGCCATTCCACTCTGTCCTCGCCCTTCCTTTCTAGTTCTATCCAACTTTTATTCATTTTTCTCATGTCTGTCTCCATTTCTCGGTGTAATGTGTTCTTTGGTCTTCCTCATCTCCTTTGGCCTTTAGGATTCCATGTGAGAGGTTTTCTTGTGACGCAATTGGGTGATTTCCTCAACGTGTGTCCTATTCACTTCCAGCGCTTCTTCCTGATTTCTTCCTCCGCTTCTAGGTTGTAAGCAATTTTGGCGAATCCAGGAAATAAATGAGTTCATGTCATTCTGCGACGATCTGATTTCTTTATTTAAAATTAAAGATAGGAAAAATTTCATCCAATATTGTAACAGCTGTAATATAATCTTTTCAAAGAACATTGTTGGTCTATACAAGTTTCCAAGTCTTTATGAAATTTCGTTTATGAGATATTATGTTTAGCATTGTGAAAAACATCACAAAAGTAATTAGTTTGATACTTCAGTAAGAAAGCCTAATCGCTATCAAGATTATGAGAAGATAGGTACTGGATTGATATGTTTGCTGTATACGAGGTAGGTAGGTAGGAATCCTTGTGGTAGATAAGAATTTATATGTTGATAGATTTTCTATCTTTTCATTCACTTCAAAATACCAATTATTTCTTATGTTACTATGAGATTAGTAAGCATAAACCTGATAAGTAGTTAATTGATTTCTATTTTGTTCATGAACTGATCAACTATGGAAGTTGCTTACCAGAATAACTAGTACAATAACTTTATTGTCTATGCTCAAAGGAAGAGATTATACTTTCATAAAAGTTACCAACTACTAAGATTCACAAAACGAGATTAACTTCATCAACCATACTTTAATTACACAGATTGACTACATATTTCAACGTAATTTAACGATAAGTGAGTTATTACTTTACTTACTTACTTTTAAAAATTGTCGCTCTGGTTGTTAAAATGTGCATTGGCCTTATGACTTCCTAAGGAACTCGGCTTTCATCATGAGACGTCATAATTATTCTTTCTACATTCAGGGCAGAGTTTAAATGGTTTGAATATTTTTTTTCTGGTTAGCGTTTTTTTAGCGAGTTGGTTTTCTACGGGATGGGGTCGCTAACCCCATGCCCAATCCTCCTCCTTTACCCGGGCTTGGGACCGGCAGTAGCCCCCGAAGGAGCTACAGGTGGAGTTAAATCAGTTATTAGAAAAAATCAATCATACCGAAAGATAAAAAGTTTTGTTTTCTGGTTCTTTTTAAAGCTAACTAACATATGAGCAGTACCAATCAATTGAATTGCCCATGAAAAGACCATATATTAACAGATAAATATTATTGTTCAAGGCAGTTTCCGGCAAAACTTGTATCTATCTCTTTATTCATTGACATAAAGGTTTCACTCAATCTTCATTTTCTTATCAATCAAAAATTGATATTACCATGTTGACCAAGGTCACATAATCCATGTTAGTTTTTTTTTGTTACCGCCCAATAAAGAAACTAGGAACAAAATGATTGAAAACCTCATCCGGAATGTAGCAATGTCACATGATTGTGTTAACTAATATATATACATATATATATATATATATATATCAAAGAGTGTGAGCTAGATTCCCATTTTTCCATTTTATTCACGTGACAGTCTGTATTACTTATGGAACATAATGAGGAATAAATTTAATGTATCTCTACTGAAGAAGGAAAAAAACAAAGTTTATGACTTTCTTATCCTGCTAATGTAAAAGATTTTACTTTGATGACAGAAATATTCACCTTGGTAACGTAATGTTTGTTTTTTTTCATCAAAATATGGATTATTTATATATACTTGAATCATGAGTCAATTGAAGCTAGACCACCGTAGAAAACCTGGAAGCAATGGACAGCTATTTTGTACTATTGTGGGACTCTTCAGCAGTGTGCATCCACGATCCCGCCTCGCAAGATTCGAACCCAGGACCTATCAGTCTCGCGCCAGAGCACTTGACCGATAGACCACTGAGTCGGCATCCAACCGTGTTAATGTCTAACTTCAACCAAATCACGAAGTTTGAGCAACCGTTCACCAATTGTCTTCAGTGAGTTGATATTTCCCAACAGACCTGGTTGAACTTCACTGGTTACTGCTTAATTATTTATTTGAGAAAGTTGTGAAGATTGTTAAATTTTTAAGTTTCACATTACGAAATGACTTTGGTCAGACAACTGTTGGAAACTATTCAGTAGTGTGCAGCCATATCCTCACAACGAATCGAATATAGATGACTTTCAAGTCTTGTGCTTAAATCGAATTGGTTGAAGTCTGAAATTTAAACTAAATGGTCTAAGGGTTAAATGCTTAACGCTAGTCCTGAGTCCTTATTCCTGGTGAGGTGATAGATGTGAACTTCTAAATGGTCCCAAAATGAGATGAACCACGTATTCAGCTTATCCTAGTTTTCAATAATTTTCTAGTTAATGTCAGTCTGATACATAAAACCGAAGAAAATGAAGTGGACATAGAAAGATTTCGGATAATGAAGAGGTGACTCATCACCAGCTAATATCAGTTAGGAATTTATTTAAACACATAAATATTGGTACAAAGGGGCATCAGATATATATACGCCACACAAATCTCATTTGATTTGTGTCAGGGATGTGATACTGTTCGGGTGCCTAAACTGAAGCAGGTGGTTTTCTTAGGGGGGCACATCCGGAGCTATTGACTCAAAGGTTTGATCCACAAGGCAGTGGAGCATCGTAAGGAGATGCAGTCCCATGGTAGCCGTTGACCAACGATTGATTCACACACCATTTGTTCCCTCAGGATACTGGAGCCCATGTGTACCATTGGTTTGGAATCAGGGTTTTCCAACTCCCCTAGGTGAACTTTCCGTGCCCACCAAGTCGGTTACAGCGCCGGACATTCGTTTTTCGTCCTCTCAATTTCGTAAACCGCATCCACGCCACGAGAAGGCAGTGAGTAGGACTTCTCTGACAGAGGCTATATACGCGTGGCTATGTGAGGTCATTTGGAGAGGGAGAGCGAACTCTCTCCACTCTCGGCCATACCAGGGCATTTGGGGGCTATCAATTAAATATTTTTTGGAAAAGAGTGATTCAATAAATGAGTTTATTCAAGTCTGAAACTCATTAGTCGTATGTAGCCATGATCTTTCACGAAATCGAACCCATATTCTTTAAGTTACGTTAAAGACTTAGAAATATCAAATTATCACATATTTAGTGGTAAAATATGTCTTTTCTCATACATGAAAATAAATTTATTTCGTTCTTATCAAACAGACAACTCTACAAGATTTCAACCAACTAAAATTAATCCTAACTGATCATTTAAAAATGTCTACAGTAAACAAGTACGTGTGTGTATGTCTACTAGTGTATTAACAAAGGGGTTAGATGACTTAGATTACCTCTACAATTGATTACTCAATGAGATCAGTAGGAGGTTGTGGAGATTGTAGAATTCCCATAGATTCAAATTGTTATCGTTGTTTCCAATTGCTATTCATTCTTTTGATGTCTGTCTACAAACCCCGACACAATGTGTTCCTTGATCTTCTTCTTTTCCTTCCACATTCAGAATTCAAACTTACAGATCGCCTAATGATTCAGTTTGATGATTTCTTCCATGCATACCCAATCCACCTCCAACGTCCTCTCTTAATTTATTCTACATGTAGAGGTTGATTTGTTCCATTATATTCTAGGTTTTCGCTGGTGGCATCCTGTCAATGAATCTGAAGTGTGTTTCGTAAGCAATTGTTTACAGATACTTGTACATGTTTGATGATGGTTGTAGTAGTTCTGAAAGTTTCAGCTCCGTGCAGTAGAACTAAATGTCTTGATATCCGTATTGAAGATTGTGACTTTGATGTTGCTTGAGAGTTGTTTTCAGTTCTAGATATTCTCCAGTTGTAGCAGCTTTATCTTATATCGGTCCTCACTTGGGATGCATCAGTTCCTCCATGATGTGTGATTGGTTTGGTTGATGTACTCCGTATTGAATTTAAGGATGTTGGTTTTTCGGTTGTGTATGTTGAGGTCTACTGATGCAGAGGCTGCTGTTGTCACACTGGTTGTCTTAGCGTGAATTTGTTGGTGTGTATTGGACAGAAGAGCTAAGTCATCTGCGTAGTTCGAAACGTCTAGTTGCATTGAAGCTGTTCATTGTATTCCGTGCTTTCGTCAGATATGGATATCTTCATTATCTTAATATTAACCTTCGTACAAATACTACAGATGCTACTGGAAAAGTTTATATGAATTGCATGTATCTGGATTCTAAATCTTTTAACAGGTACACAAAACATTATCGATCCCATAGGATCACGCATAGAACGAAAGAAGATATCACAAATGTTTTATGTTACACGATCTTTCGCTGGATGAATATGAAAATTGTGCTGATTATTTCGCCACAATAAACCTTCCAAGAAGAATACTTATCGGAAATGAATATCCATTGAGATATGTTGACAACAAAATAAAGCTTAAATCTCCAAATGTATCCATAACTCCCGTATCAAAGGGATTATTTGATAATAAACATTAAAATATGGGAGAAGTAGATCTATAAAACGCCTCATAATAGACTCACAGTTAGAAGTTATCTACACAGTAACTAGAAATGTAGAACAGGAACGAATCGAGCGAAGAAATTTCTTTTCATCGTGGTTCTACACTAATATATGTATATATATACGAACGAATACAGACGAAGACATCAAATGTAGCAGCAGCCTCTGCATCAATAGGCCTCAACATACATAAAGGAAAAAGCAAGGTTCTCAAATACAACATGGAGGATACAAAACCAAACACGCTTGATGGTGAAACTCTGGAAGAAGTGGAAACATTCACGTTTATTTATTTATTTAAACACATATATATTGGTACAAAAGGGCACCAGATACATACGCGCCACACAAAATAATGAAAGTAGGAAGAGAAGGGATGAAAAGATAAGGCGGACTGAAATGTACAACCAGAAGACTCTTTCAGTTAGGAAAGTTAGAACCACTCTTTATGTAGAAAGTAAAAGAAGGTTGCAGCAGGATCGCCACTGGCTTCTATTCCGAGCCATATCTGATAACGTCTCTAGCCACTGTGTTGCACCATCTCTCGGACCCCAGCCAGGGAGTCGTGAAGGACCAACAGAAGCTAACCCTTTGCAGCTTTCTTTCATGCCACGACACCATGTCATACACTGACCTCCTCTCCGCTTTTTCCAACCAGTCCCAGAGTCGGCAAATAATGCACGACGTGGAAGTCTCTGGGACGACATTCGTAAAACATGTCCAAGCCACCGGAGTCGGTGTTTCAAGATGGTGACACCAATTGAATTATCGTCTCTGCGCCCAAGCACACGATGCCGAACCTCTGCATTACTAACATGGTGTTGCCACTGTATGTCAGCAATCCTTCGGAGACAACGATGATCGAACACAGAGAGACGTCTAACATCCTCAACTCAGAGAGGCCAGGTTTCACAAGCATAGAGCAAAACTGCTCTCACCGACGCGTTGTAGATCCGACCTTTTACAGTCAGACTAACATCACGAAGGCGCCAAAGATGGCCCAGATTGGCATGACCCGCTCTGGCTTTCATTATACGTGCATCAATCTCATCACTCACGGCACCACCAGCACTTATGTAGTTACCTAGATACACGAACTTCTCAACTACTTCAATCTGCTCACCATCTAGGGTGAGTGCAGGATGAGAAACCTGCCAGTCTTGTAGGAGTACTTTGCACTTGGAGGGTGCAAAGCACATGCCGTACCTATGGTTACTGATTGCCAACTGATTAAGTGCGGATTGCATGCCTTGGGCATTATCGCACAGTAAGACAATATCATCCGCATACTCGAGGTCGAGAAGTCGTTCTCCAGGCAACATATCCACACCGCCATTACTTACATCCATCAGAGCTGTTTCCAGGATGTCGTCGATGGCAAACATTCACGTACCTGAGAAGCATCATTGATAAACAAGGAGGATCTGATGCAGATGTAAAGGCGAGGATTGGCAAAGCAAGGGCAGCATTTCTACAATTGAAGAACATATGGAACTCCAAACAACTGTCAACTAACTTCAAAGTTAGAATCCTCAATACGAACGTCAAGACAGTTTGTTCTACTGTACGGAGCTGAAACGTGGAGAGCTACTATATCAATCGTCAAGAAGGTACAGGTATTCATAAACAGTTGTCTACACAAAATACTCAACATTCACTGACCGGATACTATCAACAACAGCGTTTTATGGGAGAGGACAAACCAGCTTCCATGTGAAGATGAAATTAGGAGAAGACGTTGGAAGTGGATAGGACATAGATTGAGGAAATCACCAAACCGCATCACAAGACAAGCCCTAACTTGGAATCTGGAAGGGAAGAGGGAAAGAGGAAGGCCATAGAACACATTACTCCGAGAAATAGAAGCAAATATCAAAAAGATGAATAACAACTGGAAAGGATTGCTTGGGACAGGGTTGGACGGAGAATGCTGGTGAGCGGCCTATGCTCCTCCACAAGGGGTAACAGGCGCAAGTAAATAATGAATGAATGTGGAGTTAAGTGCTCGCGAGCGAAACCGAAGGTCCTGGGTTCAAGTCCTACATGCGGAATTGTAAATGTGCACTACTGAAAATTCCCATACTAGTTCGAAACGATCGTCCAGTGCTTCCAAGTTTTCAATAATACTCTAAAATTCATTGATTCATAATTTCAATCAAAAAGCCTATTTTATGATTTATGCTTTAGGATATAATTGTTCAATTCTTATTTGTAATAAACATATAAAATTAAAAATAAAAATGAATAAATAAGAAAGTTTATTTCTAACATTATTTAGGTCATAGGTAATAAGCAGATAGAGAGACAGTGACTCGTGAGAAAGAGTGAAAATGTCTGTATATTTATATATATGTATATGTATGTATTCATGTTACCATAACAACCAACATGTATCCTATCATTTCTCTTTCATATAATATCCATATAGCAACAAATTAAAGTTGATTTTTGTTTGAAAAATAAAAAAAAAAGATTTTTAAAACAAAAATGGAATGTTATCTATCTATCTATCCATCTAACTAACTCTCTTACTATGAAGTAATAAATTGTATTCATTAATTGATTAAGAAAAAAAAATAAAGAAAAACGTACCTTTTTTAAAAAAATAAAAAAGAATTTTTTTTGTAAAAAAAAAACTACAAAAAATTTAATCATGTATGAACTTGTATTCGATAATTGTTAACTAATAGATAGTTTTGTTAAAACTTGTAATAATTTTTAAAAAAAAATTTATGTGAACAATCTTTGAGTAATGTGAAAGTAACCATGATATTATCCACCCTAATAATCAAGATCAAATGAGGGGGGGAGGAAGACTCATAGTTTATTGTTTAGTGTACCAGATCACAACAGTCTCACCATTGAAGATATCACCAGTATTATAGTTTGACAACATTTTAACCATTAACACCTTCTATAATCGAATCGTAACCACCAAATGAAATCTAAAGTCAGAAGGGAGGAGGTTGGAAGATATATTTGATGGGTTATTAGTTTATCAAGAAGTGACTGATCTAATCTGATTATTGATCTCAGGAGATGTTGCACACACCGTTCTAAAACGTGATCTGGTACGGATTCATAAACGAGCACCTTCAGCTAAATGAGTCCACTAAAACTAACGCCGTCAGCATCCAATGTAAAACACTTACAGAGCTATTGACATTAGGGATTTATTTACAGCTACAGATCTTGTGAGCCCGACGTGATTGAAACCAGTATAAAGAAATAAAACTACGATTTGCAGTTGATGGTTAATATTAAGAATTAGATTTAGGGTTTTCATCATGAATTGACGTCAGTTATAATGCTGAAACTCTATTTAGCCAAATGGATGAATGAAATTCGTACCAAAATCTGAGAGTTGTTATCTTATACCCCCTAATGACCTGGTAAGTACAAGAGTGGGGAGAATCACTTATCCACGCGTATATAGCCTCTGCCAGGAGAGTCTTACTCACTGCCTTCTCGTGGTGGGGGCGTTGTTTACGGAAAGCGAATGTCCGGCGCTTTAACCAGGTTGGTGGTCACGGAAAGTCCACCTAAGGGAGTTGGAATACCCTGATTCCAAACCAATGGTGCACATGGGCTCCACGATCCTGAGGGAACAAATGGTGTATGAATCAATCGTTGGTCAACGGCTACCATGGGACTGCATCTCCTCACAATGCTCCACTGCCTAGTGGATTAGATGTTTAGATCCAAGGTTCTGGGTGTGGCCCCCTAAGAAAACTACCTACTTCAGTTTGAGCACCTAGTCAGTATCACATCCCTCACACAAATCAAATGAGATTTGTGCGGCGCATATATATCTGGTGCCCTTTTCGTACCAATATTTATGTGTTTAAATAAAACAAAATATAGCCTTAATTCATAAGTTTTATGAGCAAAGATGGATAGTGGCTAACAGTGGAATCCAGTTTCACTCGCGTTTCATCCTATTTCGGACTCGTCAGCTGGATGTACCTACATCACAGAGTTGATATTCACTCTGGGACTCGAACCCAGTCCTGATTTCTACTGCTATCCATCTTTACTCATCATTATTCAGTTTGTTGACAATCATCTATACTCATTTAACATTCTTTCTTATTTTAATCATAATTTATTTACTTATTTTAAAGAGATTAGTCAGCATAGATTTATTCCTACATCACATTGTTTCATTATGAATAATTGTCAAATCTAATTAGAATGTAAACAAACAATTTAAGATACCATAACCTATTTGAATGATTTCAACTCAATGACCTTGAAAATTATTGATTTTTATTGTGACTCTTTATCATAACCAATCAAATCATTTTTTGATAAATTAAAATGAACTTATTTATGAAGTCTTTTTCATAGACCAGACATAAGATGACCTTTATTTTTAAAAAGGATGTTTATGAATTGAAGGTCAAGGTCATTCGGATGTTGTTACATAGTTGAATGAACTCTCAGTTTTTAGTAAATTAATATTTTACTAAGTAAGATATTAAGATACAATTTGTTATCCTGATTTATTTGAATAGTTGGCATAATTACAATAATTTTGGGATCATGAGTCAATTGAAGCTGGACCATCATGGAAAACTTGGAATCACTGGACGGCCGTTTCATCCTACTGCAAGACTCCTCAGCAGTGCTCACCCACGACCTCGCCTCGCGAGATTTGAACCCAGGACCTACCAGTCTCCTTGTCGGTCTAGTTTCAATTGAATCATTCTTTCAGCTATGCAAATACTAAATCTCTACTAAAAATTCCTTCTGATTATAATCATATACTCACCAGTGACTGACCTCAAGAGATATTTCCTGGAGTTCTAGTGAAAAGTAGTAACCAGTGGAGTTCAAACCACGTCTGTTGTGAGATAGGAACTCATTGAAGACAATGGTAAACGGTTGCACAATTTCGTGTATTGGTTAAAGTTAAACATTAACACCGTTGAATGCCGGCCGGCTCAGTGGTCTAGTGGTTAAGCACTCACGCGCGAGACTGATAGATCCTGTATTTGAATCTCACGAGGTAGGATCGTTGGTGAGCACTGCTGTGGAATCACACCTTCGGACGAGACGTCCGTCCAATGCTTCCAGGTTTTCCATGGTGTTCTAGCTTCAACTGACTAATGATTTCGACTATATAAAATTACTGCAATCTACACAAAAGCCTCTTCTAATAATTACAATAATCAAAAAGTATTGATTAGCTTGAGAGTAAATAATATATTGATATGTGGTATATAAATATCATGTAGGCAGATTATTATATGGTACAGTCTACATAAGAAATCATATATTAACAAATGTGAATATTCTAGAAGAGATTGGAGATTGTTTATTAGGAAATTAACTTTCAAAAAGTTATGTAACAATTTGAATGAATACATAATTGATAGCACAAAATGGTTTGTAGCCTAAATAAGTATCGACGACTAAGGCCACTAGGACAATAAAAGAATAATGACAGAATGGTTTTGATAACTATACAAACTATATAACGTTAGTAATCGAAGATGGATAGAGGCTAGGAGTGGAATCTAGGACGCGCGTTTCGTCCTATTTCGGATTCGTCAGATGGATGTACCTGCATCACAGAGTTCATGTTCACTCTGGGACTCGAACCCAGTACCTTTCGCTTCAATACGTACAGTGTGCACATATGACAATTAGAGACTGACCAGTTACAGTCCTAAACATCGATGGGAAGATTCAAACAAACAATACTAAATGAATATATAAGGTTAGTTAAAAAGTGATAATGAACGTTACATTGTCTTGCTTTCAATGCTTGAGTAATTTTATTGATCGATGTTTTGTCCTAACTCAATATTAAGACATATTCATTAATCTTGATATGAACTGGTTGAAGGCATATAATGGAGGTTCTATGTCATTTAACATTCATGAACATTGTTACTTTGTAATTTTGAAAGGACTGGATACTCTTTATATAATTCAGCCATGTGTTACTTACTTATGGTCATACGTAACACATGTCCCGTATAACCAACCATCGACTGCTCCGACGTGCAATATTTTATGGTGTACTAGTAGGTTGGAAGAAAGATAGGGGCAGCCAAACGAAAAACGTGGCACAAATCCATGAAGTCATTGACAAGTGGACTGAGCCATGTTGGTAGATGTAGACTACCTGGTTGGGATCCGAGAGATGATAACAACCGATGGTTAGAGACCTTGAATGACATGGCTGAAAATCGTTTGCAATAGCGAAGGTGCATCCACTCTTTGTGTTCTGCCAAATTCTAATCTTCTGGAGTCTTCATGTCTCTATCTTTTTTCTCTTTCCCAATTTATTTCACTGAATTATACTCCTTGAATAACATCTTTAAACCGTAATCTTTCGGATTGTTTATACTCTTACTACTTCTACCCCGTTATGGGATTTGAATCCACAACTGTATCTCTGTGTTAATGTGGTATGGCAACTCGAACTGATGTACTTGTGTACGAAGTTCTACGTTGTATATATAATATAATATACTTATAGTCATTTTATCTGAATGTTAGAAGGGAAGTAATAAGATGAAATTTGACATGATTACATCATTCATAACTTAACAGTATATTAACTTTCTTTTTCAGTCTAAGATCAATTCATTTACAATGTAATAAAATAAGGTAGGAAGGATTTGATGTTGTTTTTAGTTCATTATAATGGTGATTAATCAGTAGTTCAGATAAGTAATCATTAATGATGTTGTAGGGCCAGTGAAATGTCACTGAACCCTAGCCAAATCATCCGGCAGTTGGGTCACTAAATATCGAACAGATCATCGATCTCCGTCAAGGTCAAGGACAGTCAACGCGCATCGGTTAATCATACGCCATGGACTGGCCAATGCGGCAGTGGTTCTACTTTCTCTTGTATCTACTTTAACTAATATATTCCTGTAATAACGTCCTTTGTGTTGTACAGTCTTCAGAGCATCCATGATCCCTTGATACGTCGATGGGGCAATCCACGTAACGTACTGGTCGCGAGGTGTGACTTCAGCGTTAGTTCGTTCGTCACCATTCTCGTCTAACTCTAGTAGGCCCCCAATCATTCGACATATATCATCAACGTTGATGGTCTACAATGTTCAATAAAAAAATTACAGATCTAAAATTAATATGAACCAATTAAATGTTACAATCAATCCTACATAATAATCAATCCAATTAAACTGATCATAATTATGATCTCATTATGTTTGATGATTCAAATCTATTTGATACCAGAATAGGATGATTAAGTTTTATGGATTATTTATGATAAGTACATACTTAATATAGAAATAAAAAAACATTCACTGAATAATCGATTTAAAGTGATTGGATAACATTATTGAAAAAATCAGAAGAGGTTTTGTGGAGATTTCAGTATTTTCATAGTTGAAATCATGAGTCAATTGAAGCCAGACCATCATGGAAAACCTGGAAGCACTTGATGGCTGTTTCGTTCTATTGTGGGACTCATCAGCAGTAGGCATCCACGACCCCACCTCCCGAGATTTCCACCCAGGACAATTGGTGAACGGTTGCTCAACTTCGTGGATTGGTTGAAGTTAGATATTAACACCATCGGATGCTGAATCAGCGGTCTAGTGGTTAGGCGCTCGCGCACGAGACTGGTAGGTCCTGGGTTCGAATCTGGCGAGATGGGATCGTGGATACGCACTGCTGAGGAGTCCCACAATAGGACGAAACGGCCGTCCAGTGCTTGTAGGTTTTCCATGGTGATCTAGCTTCAATTCACTCATGATTTCAACTATGAAAATTATTGAAATACCTTTCCAATCAACTTGATTAACTAGTACTCATTAGTAAACTAAAGATTGATTAGATAAATATTAGAATAAGAAAAAAAAATGTAAAAAATTATTAGAATGTAGTAACTACATAAATTAGTTGCTACATAGTTGAGCTAGTTTGATAATGATATTTGGCAAATAATATTAATAATTCACTTAATTCAATTGATCAATATAAAAAAAATCGATAAACCATAAAAAATGATTGACAATATATCTTTAGACAAATGATCTTAAGTAACTTTACTTGAGAATAATCGGTAGGTAGTCATGAATGTATCCTAGCACATATTATATGCTCACTAGTGACTGACTTCAAGAAGTATTCCCTTGAGTTCTAGTGAGAAGCAGTGACCAGTGGAGTTCAACCAGGTCTGTTTTGAGATAGGAACTCATTGAAGACAATTGGTGATCGGTTGCTCAAACATCGTGGATTGATTGAAGTTAGACATTAACACCATTGGATGCCGGCTCACTGGTCTGGTGGTTAAGTGCTCTGGCGCGAGACTGGTAGGTCCTGAGTTTGAATCTCGCGAGTGCGGGATCATGAATGTGCACTGCTGAGGAGTCCCATAATAGGACGAAACGATGGTTCAGTGCTTCCAGGTTTTCCATGATGGTCTGTCTTCAATTGACTCATGATTTCAACTATAAATTAATTTGGCATATTTGTTATCTTACGAAAAGTACTGCTTCTCTTAACGGTTTTAGTTCATGCTATATTGAGTAGAAATCTGAAATATTACTGTAAATCTATTATATCCGTATATAATTACCTATAGCAAGAAGTTGATCAAATTATACAGACTAGAATTGTAATATCATTACTGTGACTGTAACAAAGAGTAACATAGAATGTCATCTTTCAGAAGGAGTAGTAAAACAGATAGAATAACGAATAATTCATCTATTTTATTTAAACACAAATATTGATACAAAGGGGCACCAGATATATATGCGCCACACAAATCTCATTTGATTTGTGTGAGGGATGTGATACCGGAGCCTTTGACCTAGTGGTCTGGTTCACAAGGCAGTGGAGCATCGTAAGGAGATGCAGTCCCATGGTAGCCGGTAACCAACAATTGATTCATACGTCATTTCTTCCTTCAGGATCATGGAGCCCATGTGTACCATTGGTTTGGAATGAGGGTTTTCCAACTCCCCTAGGTGAACTTTCCGTGTCCACCGACCCGGTTGAAGTACCGGACATTCACTTTTCATTCTCTCAATTTCGTGAACAATAGTAGTGCCACGAGAATGCAGTGAGTAGGAATTCACTGGCAGAGGCTATATACGCGTGACCATGTGAGAGCAGACTCTCTCCATTCTCGGCCGTACCATGGTATTTGGGGGCAAACAAATAAAATCATTTAAAGTTTTTCTACTAGGATATTATTGTGAATTTAAGTAACTCGTATACATTAATTGTAACATTTCGAGGGACTTTATAATAATTGGAAAAGCAATAGATAACCAGTAAAATTTTCAGTACACATTGATTCAAGCTGCATTGATATCAACCGTTCAACTGCATAAATATATAGATAACGAAGATATGGAACTAAATAGTATGTTGCCTGAGTCTAACAGTTTTTATCACTCAGTTAACCTCACATTTAAATCAGGGACAAACTTTGAATTCCAAATTTTTTAATGTACTAAGTAGTGGACAAGATTTGTAGCTGAGGTGGGTGATTTTGATGGAATTTTGTTCTCTGAGCTGGAAGGTTTGGTCGTGGAGAATTCATCGTACTAATTAGTCCCTAAAAATATACATATACAGGACACCACTTTGAGATGAACAAGATACAGATTTCCTTAGTTGCATCCTGTTGAGTAGAAGAGGAAATTGAGTCCACAATCTATCATAAAAGACTAGACTAACTTATTTCAATGATGCAATGAACTGCTTCAACTCAATCCACAATCCAACTTTATTGACCATAACTTTAAGCTAAAACTGCCTTTTGAAAATCACATTTATATTGTCAATAAAAACTAACTACGTAACAATCCTAAAAATCTGAAATTTGAAATCTTTCAGAGAAACATTTCATTCTGCTGAGATTTATTTCATATTTTCCATTAGGCCAATCATTCACAGATGGCTTAACGATGAACTTCCAACTTAGGAAACATCGATATTCATCTATATGTTTAATTGCTCTTGTGAGGCCAAGTTACTTAATTACCTGTTATCCTTCATGAATGAATAACACCACCCACAAGTATTCTCCACTGAACTTTGTCATGGGCAATTCTTTCCAGATTTATCCACTTGTTATTCATTTTTATGATATCTGCCTACACTTCCCAAAGCAATGTGTTCCTTGATCTTCCTCTTTTCATTTCACACTCAGAATTCCAAGTTACGGATTGATTCATGATTCAGTTTGATGATTCCTTCTATGCATATCCGATCCACCTCCAACGTCCTCCCCTAATTTATTCTTCATGTAGAGATTGATTTGTTCCATTCCATCCTAGGTTGTCGCTGGTGGTATCCTGTCAATGAACCTGAAGTTTGTTTCGTAGACCATTGTTTACAGATACCTGTACATGTTTGATGATGTTTGTAATAGTTCTGGAAGTTTCAGCTCCGTGCAGTAGAACTAAATGTCTTGATATCCGTATTGAAGATTGTGACTTTGATGTTGCTTGAGAGTTGTTTTCAGTTCTAGATATTCTCCAGTTGTAGCAGCTTTATCTTATATCGGTCCTCACTTGGGATGCATCTGTCAGCTATCCTCCGTTCACCACTTTGCAGTGTAGTTTGTCGTGTGAATTATGTATAGTGTTGAACATCTTTTCAGCTGCTCACTCCATAAGGTCGAGAAAGATTCCATATGATTTTCCTATCCATACTGTCAAATACTTTCTCATGGTCAAGGAATTTGATGTATAGCGATGAATTCCATTCAATTGATTGTTCAACGATGATCCGTAGTGTTTCGATTTGGTCTGTGCACGACGGATCTTTACGGAATGCAGTTTGTTGATCTCAATGTTGAGTGTCCACTGCGTCTTTCATCCAGTTCAACAACACTTTTTTGAAAACTTCTCCTGGTACTAACAGTAGTATGATGCCATTTAGTTATCACGCTTACTGAGATCTCCTTTCTTTGTTATCTTGATGATATGACATTCTTTCCAGTTTGTCGGTAGTTGTTCTTTCTCATAAATCTTCTTGAATAGATAGGTAACATCGTGTGCATAAGATCAAACTTTTATGAATGTTTTTCCAATTATTATTCAATCTGATTGTTAAAATAATAATG
The DNA here is from genome assembly GCF_000237925.1 of Schistosoma mansoni. Lineage (NCBI taxonomy): Eukaryota > Metazoa > Platyhelminthes > Trematoda > Strigeidida > Schistosomatidae > Schistosoma > Schistosoma mansoni. Next base: position 766,095 of record NW_017386009.1, on the reverse strand, counting down.
TTATGAAAGCCAATAACTCAATACAATAATAGTTGCTCAATTTCGTGGATTGGTTGAAGTGAGACATTAACGTCGTTGGATGTCGGCTGGCTCAGTGGTCTAGTGTTTAGTCGCTCGCGCACGAGACTGATAGATCCTGGGTTGGAATCTCTTGAGGCGGGATCATGGATGCGCACTGCTGAGGAGTCCCATAATAGGACGAAACAGCCTTTTAGTGCTTCCAGGTTTTCCATGGTGTTCTAGCTTCAATTGACTCATGATTTCAACTATATACAATAACCATAAGCAAAGATGGATTGTGGCTAGCAGTGAAATACACGATACTCGTTTCCTCGTATTTGGGACTCGTCAGTTGAATGTACCTGCATCTCAGAGTTGATGTTCACTCTGGGACTCGAACGCAGTACCTTTCGCTCCAAACGCCATCGAGTTATCCACTCATCTACTGAGTCCTGATAGCCACATCTCTATATACAATAACATTTCACTGATTATTAACACCTACTCACTTTTAATAGAATTATCTTTCCAAATTAATCTACATGATCTTTGAAATAATAAACACTTTATATTGACCCTTTAAATGTTAGACTTGTTTACTGTAAATAATCAAAACAATTATATTCACAAATACATTTAAAAACAACAACAAAATAATCACTATGCAATAATTTACAAACAAAACAAATTTACATTCTGTATTCTCTTCTTAACTATATAGAGATAATAATAAGTATCTATGTAAAAGTATAGTTCGTTAGTACTTCAAACAAACAATACTAAGTGAATTTAAACTTCACCCCATTGCACAAGCAAGTGGCTATTACGAATCAATGGCCGAGTGGATAACGCGATGGCGTTTGAAGCGAAAGGTACTGATTTCCAGTCCCAGAGTGAACATCAACTCTGAGATACAGGTACATCTAGTTGACGAGTCCCAAATAGGACGAAACGTGCGTCAAACTGGATTCTACTGCTAGCCACTATCCATCTTTGCTTACCATACTTGTGAATTAAGGCAATATCGAGGCCATACGCACAGTATGCACATATGCCAATTAGAGACTGACCAGTGGCAGTCCTAAAAATATCAATGGGAAGATTCAAACAAACAATACTAAGTGAACTTTAAGATTTAGTTTATCATTATGAATATGATTTATAAAATGGCGTAACTATGTTTTACTGATTGTAAATAATTCATGTTGCCAAGTGAAATTAGGTTTTTTTGTTTTTCTCTTAACATCTAACTACATTCAGTTAATGACAAGAAAAAAGAAGTATTCTATTGACTATTAAAATTAATTAATAATTAGTGGGATTCATTTGTATATAATTAAAACATTTAATATTCAATACTGACTTATTTACGCCCAGGACAGACTGGGTTGGAGAATATTGGTCGGCGGCCTATGCTTCATTGGGAGTAACAGGCGTAAGTAAGTAAGTTACGCCTGTTACCACACGTCATGCAGGAGCATAGGCCTCTCACCAGTATTCTAAACCCAACTCTATCCTGGACAATCCTTTCCAGTTGTTTCCATTTACTATTCATCCTTTTAACATTTAATACTTTACACAATTTCAATATTCCAGTATTTTATATAATCTAAATTATGCTCTGCTTTAAGGTTTAAGTGTAAATCGTTACAGATAAGCAAACGTTCGGATTTAGTAATGTTAAGTTAATTCTATTTTCCATATATCCGATACTATATCTCGATATAAGATTACTTACTTTAATTACTGACCGAGTTTATCTGTAAACCATCAAAACTGATTATATATAAAATTGATTAAACTTAAGCGACTGATCGCACTATCTCTTGGTCATACTTTTCTTTCTACGGGACTTTACGGTCTTCCATAACATAGACTACTAAGGATATTGAGATGACTTGTAGCTCAGATGGATCATTTTACTGGAATTTCTATCTTCCAGCTGGGTGGATATTCACATATCGATATGCAAACTAGCCTACTTGAAGATTGTAGTGATCAATGGTTTTTGATTATTCTATCTTTCAAACTAATGTCAATATAGTCGGTATATTTTATCATACCGAAATAACTATTCTTTCTACAGAAAATATTATGTAAGAGATTTCTTTAGATAAGTTTAGGACTATTTTAATAGGGGATTTTTTGTGGAGATTTTTAGTATTTTTTTATATATAGTTGAAATCATTAGTCATTTGAAGCTAGACCAACATGGAAAACTTGGAAGCACTGAACGGACGTTTCGTCCTATTGTAGGACTCCTCAGCAGCGCGCATCTACAATCCTACCTCTCGAGATTCCAACCCAGGACCTATTAGTCTCGCGCCTGAGCACTTAAACGATAGACCACTGAGCCGGCCGGCATCAACGGTGTTAATGTCTAACTTTAACCAATCCACGAAGTTTGAGCAACCGCTTCACCAATGTCTTCAGTGAGTTGATATCTCCCAACAGACCTGTTTGAACTCCACTGGTTATTGCTTCTCACTAGAACTCCAGGAAATACCTCATGGAGCCAGTCACTAGTGAGCACATGATAAGAGGGTTTTTTGTGGAGATTTTTAGTAATTTTTGATATATAGTTGAAATCATGAGTCAATTAAAGCTAGACCACCGTGGAAAACCTGGAAGCACTGGACGGCCGTTTCGTCCTATTGTGGGACTATTTTAATACTTGAATGTAAGTAACAGTAATACTTTTCTATACTCCTAAAAGATAACTTATTACAACTGTCAACTAACAGAATACCAGTGGATCAAGTGATTAATATTACCTTGTAATCTTAAGCTAAAAGTGTTTCTCAGTGTATGTGTTTGTGGATAAGCAATTCAAATTAAAAATGTACACCACTGAGTGATCAAATAGTTAGGCGTTCGTAACGAGATCGAAGCTCCTGGGTTCGAACCCTTGTGACAAGATTATAGATACATATTGCTGAGTAGTCCACCACTAGGAAAAAACTGCTATCCAACGATTCCTACTTTCTGATGAGCGTCTAACTTCAGTCGGTTTGTGACATCTATAACATAAAGATGTTTCTGTTACCTTTATTGATTCATCACTTTTCAAACGTATGATATTAGGATGACAAAAATCGACGCACACAATATTATTATTTGTACGTGTAGGTATCCAAGCATATGCAACTATTCATCTGCAACTTTGTGTGTGTGTGTGTGTATGTTTGTGTACTGTGTAATTCCTAATATCTTATGTCATAGTGACTATTTACTAAGATGAATTGACAACAATTTTCATATCATAAATAAACAAAAAATTCATTTTGGTTTATTTGTCAAAAAAATAATGTTTTTCACGAGAGAGAGAGAGGGAGAGCGAGAGAGGAAATACAAGTCAAATACATGTATACATCTATATGACATATTCAATGATTCCATATGTCATTTTACTGAAACTGTTTTATTTAAGTAGGTTATATAACATGTGACTTCGTAATATTTGAATCGATATCGATAGTATATTTAGTTGTTTATAGAAAATAGCTGAGGAGACTAGGACGAAAACTAAATGGATAACTATAAGCAAAGATGGATAGTGGCTAGCAGTGGAATCCAGTTTGACGCGAGTTTCGTCCTATTTGGGATTCGTCAGCTGGATGTACCTGAATCTGCTAGCCACTATACATCTTTGCAATATTGAGGCAATACGCACAGTATGCATATATGGTTTATAAGAGATTGACCAGTTGCAGTCCTAAGTATCAATGGGAAGATTCAAACAAACAATACTTAGTGGATTCAAACTTCACCCCATTGCACAAGCAAGTGGCCGAGTGGATAACGCGACGGCGCTTGGAGTGAAAGGTACTGGATTTGAGTTCCAGAGTGAACATCAACTCTGAGATACAGGTACATCTAGTTGACGAGTCCCAAATAGGACGAAACGCACGTCCTGGATTCCATTGCTAGCCACTATCCATCTTTGCTTACCATGCCTGTGAATTAAGGCAATATCGAGGCCATACGCACAGTATGCACATATGCTAATTAGAGACTGATCAGTTGTAGTCCTAAACATCAATGGGAAGATTCAAACAAACAAAGTATATGTATAACTGTTACAAAGGAAGAAAATATTAGTTAGTCAGATAGTCACACATAAGGTTTTTTAAGACCTGGCACATATACTCATCGTACAAAACAGTAGGAGAAACGATCATGCATCGACAATATGATTCGAGAAAAAAGAATTAATACAAAAACAGTTTGAGATTTTTAAACTCAGGATAAAGAGTGAGGAGTCCGTCTATGCCACTGTAACCGATTATGAATAATTTCATCCATAGTCTTCTATCATTCACTATGACAAACGTGCATACACCAACAGGGTAATATGTACTTACATAAACAACTCTTTCCAACAACCAATAACTTCATAAATTGATTTCATGTTTTAGGTTGACCACTCATAACTTTTTACAACCTACTCTTACATCAGACAACATTGAGTGTTGAGATAAGCGATGGTTGGGTATATATGACACGCTTGTCCCAATCAGTGAAGATTCACTGCCTAACTAAATGATTTAGCATACTCGTCTAGTACTCTGTTTCTAACCTAAGCACTTCTCAGTCGACGTCTCAGTATGTAAATGACATGTTATTTATGCCAGAGGTGACTAAAATCAGATAAAACTCAATAAGTCTTGAGAATCTCTAAGGGGAATTCGTCAGACATCAACCCGACAGGGTTGATCAGATTTCTAAGTGAAGTGGTTGATATACATAAATACTTTACTTTCTGTCATTAGCTTAGGAATTGTCACTAGCCAGTTCCTAAGCAACACTCTCCATTTTGAGTTAGAAGATTGTATCCCAAGCACTCTTGAGTTGTTGCTCAAGGCGGTTAGAAAATTGTGTGTTACGTTAGCGCCTTTATCGAACAGGAACAGGCCACATATGTCCGAAAGTGATTCTTTTGATAAGAGATCAATTTCGGAAGATTTGGAAGACAAGAAAGAGGATTATCTTTAGGGAATTCTTATGACAAAGATACAAATTATGAAAGTGGAAAACCATGAAGATTACCACTTATTGTTAACAGTACTGATATCAGTTCTACAGAAGCTCTGATTCAGTCAACAGTGTTTAAGTAGGGATTTTATACAAGATTGATGTATTCGTTTCGGTACACACTTCAGTGAGAGTCACAGGAACAGAACCCCTAGATAAATATATTCTAATGTTGTCGTAAGCGAAGAAATTTTAATATATAGTCTGGTGTCGGTAGATAGTTCTGTTACAGAATCTGACAAAGACAGAATAGTTGGCTAAGATATTCAAGTTCAGGTCTGCAATGTATTGATTACCGACTCAAAAAACTAGTAGGATTAGTGTTGTTTCATATCATCTTATCATACAGGATGACCAATGACGCAACATCAGTTCATGATATTATTGATTGGAACACTGATTTTACCTAGGACCAGTTTGATGTTATGAACTCTTAATTCTTAACTTAATTCTATCCTTGAAGTCTGAAACCATAGAAGAGGTAAGTTGCAGCTATTGTAGTTTAACGGTAACATCTGTGATGATGGAAATGTGTACTAGCTGCCAAAAATATGTAGATACTCCATAAATACGATTAAAACCGAACGTATTAGCATGATTAGATAGATGGATTTTAGTTAATACTAAGAGTCGATTACTATTTATTAATTTATTGATTCAAATAACTAGGACTCCATAAAAGTTCAGTTGCAACCCGACTATATCAAAGTAAGATACAGGTTGAATCCGATTTAAATTGCATAAAGGACGAGAATTACCTTGAAATTCCCAGATGTTGTCTTAGTGACAAAAATTAAGCTGAGAGAAACACAACTCTGTCGTTTTGTTTTGATTGCTTTCAAAAGTCCTCTTTCCAATGCCATTCCCACTGTGATAACTAATTAAAATGCTATCCATTTCATACATGTTGGAGAACTACTACAACCATCGTCAAGAAGGTACAAGTATTTATAAACAGTTGTTTACGCAAAATACTCAACATTCACTGACCGGATACTATCAACAACAGCGTTTTATGGGAGAGGACAAACCAGCTTTCATGTGAAGAGGAAATTAAGAAAAGACGTTGGAAGTGGATAGGACATACATTAAGGAAATCACCAATGTGCATCACGACTCAATCCCTAACTTGGAATGTTGAGGGGAAGCGGAAAAGAGGAAGGCTAAAGAACACATTACGCCGGGAAATAGAAGCAGATATGAAAAGCAACTGGAAAGGGAGGCTCGGGACAGAGTTGGATGGAGAATGCTGGTGGGTAGCCTATGCTCCTCGACGAGGGGTAACAGGCGTAAATAAGTAAGGATTTCATACATGTTACGGAGCCTGCACTCAAATTATTAGGAACATGGACTTGAAAGTAGTAAATTTCGATAACAATTTTTCAAAAAATACACTGTTTTATTAAACCTCTTCTCAGTATGGTGTTGTAAAGATTGTTGAGTTTTTGATCTCTACAACTCCATACTGATAATTATCATGTGCTCACTAGTGAATAGCTTCATGAGGTAATTCTCAGAGTTCAAGTGAGAATCTGTGACCAATAGAGCTAATCCGTGTCAAGTAGAGACAAACATCTACTTCATATAATGGAAGATGGTCGCGCAATTTCATGGATCGTCTGAAGTTAGATATTAACACTGTTGGATGCTGGTCCAGTGGTCTAGAGGTTAAGGGTTCACACGCAAGACCGAATGTCTTGGGTTCGAACCCTGTGTGTAGGATTATGAATGAGGATTGTTGAAGAGTCCCATACTTGGACTGAACGGCCGTCCAGTCCCCTCAAGTTTTGGATGATGGTCTAACATTGATCAATTCATGGTCTCAGATAAAGCTCTTTGTCTCTCATCATCTTGATATCTTATGGTGGACATTAATTTCAGTTTTAAGTTATATCTCCCATTAGGTCCAATTTTGTAGGAGATTTCCAATCCAAATTTGCATTGATTTTCTTTTATAAAAATTTCCTTACATACTAATTTCACATATCGAACTAACCATGCGATCTTATTGGTACACCTAAATGGACATATAATTACCAAATGACCTTGACACATACAATTAGTCGATGTGAATTTACAGGTCATTGCTTTTGTCTAACAAAATGTGAAAAACAATTTTTACATAAACAGGATAGGATATATAAATTCACTTAGTATTGTATGTTTGAATCTTCCCATTGATGCTTTTAGGACTGCAACTGGTCAATCTCTTATTGGTATATGTGCATACTGTGCGTATTGCCTCTATATTACCTGAAGTCACAAGCATGGTAAGATAGGATATGTGTTTGGGAATTTGTATCCTATACGTTTTTTCGATAATCATGGTATGAAGTATCAAGAATTTTTCTTGCATTTTTTGCATTCATTTAGTGGATGAATGCTGTATAGGACAACATAATTTTCTATGAGGATTTCATTCCGAAGTCCAAGTTTCACTTTGTTGTTTCATTCAACAAACGAGGATGTGGTAAAGTAGCATGCTCATAGAAGAAATCCCCAGTTAACATTATGTTCTTAGCACTAAATAAACGGTAGACTTCATCACAAACAAATATGATGAGTTTTTGATCTCTACAACCCCATACTGATAATTATCATGTGCTCACTAGTGAATAGCTTCGTGAGATAATCCTCAGAGTTCAAGTGAGAATCTGTGACCAATAGAGCTAATCCGTGTCAGAGAGACAAGCATCTACTTCATATAATGGAATATGGTCGCGCAATTTCGTTTATGAGTACCACTAATAATCAGATTTTCATGATCTATTCTAAGCAACTACCAAATTTGGAATAAGATGGTTTCTTTTAATTCTAGTGGTGTCATGAACTAGGTGGCAAGCTTAAACCTGAACTATAAGTCTTCTCCACATATTAGATATCCATTTGTCACTCAAAGAACGAGTGTGCTGCATAGAAGTTAATTCTGTTCTACTTTATGACTGTGAATTATGACCTCCAAGAATAGATGATTTTAATTATTTGGCTCCCTCAAAGCATCGATTGTATATATTGGAACCACCAATTGAGTAGTACTGAGGTTAGATACAGATTACTAGATGAGTATATTAAATCGTTTGATAAGGTAGTGAATCTTCACTGATTAAAATAGTTGAGATATGTGTTATTCATGTAAAAGTTGTCAAAAGTTAAATATACAAATTATAAAATTTCTTTTCAGTAGTCTGTTGTTTATTTTCTTGAATTTATAATCTAAATCCATCGAATTCATTGTGATGTAACGTTGATTATATGAAGAAAATTATCTTATGTTTATATTAATCTTCATTAATAAAGATAACAGCACCTTGTATATTGGATGATAACTCCGCCTGTAGCTCTTCTAGAGTTACTGCCAGTCCCAAGCCCGGATAAAGAAGGAGGGTTGGGCATCGGGGTTAGCGACCCCATCCCGTAGAAAAACTAACTCTCTAAAAAAAACGCTAACCAGAAAAATGTTCGATGATACAGACGGCCTGCTTAAACATCTGTGCTACCTAATCCTGTCATCTAGATACTTTAACAAGTTATCTAAATTTGTTTGTTTTAATACATCATTATGGCTATTAATCACACAATCCAATTCAGATGTGTTTCCGAGAATTGTACAACCTTTCTCTATAAAGGTTACAAAAGGCCTCATCAGAGATATCGTAGTTGCTGACAATATGCAGCGAAAAGAATATATATTACTTAGATGTCGATTGACTTTATTTATTTAAACACATAAATATTAGTACATGGAAGCATCAGATACATATATGCCGCACAAATCTCATTTGATTTGTATGAGGGCCGTGATACTGCTCAGGTTCCCAAACTGAAGCAGGGTCGATTGACTAGACTGCTAACTTCTAGTTGACAACCACCGAATATTTATCGTCAGGATCGACCAAGATGTAAGAATCGGAGACTTGTTGAAATACCTTGTGCTGAGAATTCGATATTGTACCAAATATATAAAAATATAATACTGAATAAAGCTACTATTACTACTACTACTACTACTACTACTACTAATAATAATAATAATAATAATAATAAAGTACTTTCAATACTTTGATTAAAAAACCGCTAATCGATACATAAAAGTTTATGTAACTATTGAAAGAACTGAAAAATTTATTTTTCGGTGTACTTTAAAAAGTACATACATAATCACTATTCTACTTAGTATTGTTTGTTTGAATCGTCCCATTGATGTTTAGAACTTCAAAACTGATCAGTTTCTAATTGGCTTATGTGCATACTGTGGGTATTGCTTTGATATAGCCTAAATTCACAAGCATTATAAGCAACGATGGATAGTGGCTAACAGTGGCTATTAGAACTTAGTAGCTAAGTGGATAACTTGATGACGTTTGAAGTGATAGGTACTGGGTTCGAGTCCCAGGGTGAATATCAACTCTGAGATACAGATACATCCAGTTGACGAGTCCCAAATAGGTTGACACGCGTGTCCTGTATTCCACTACTAGCCACTATCCATCTTTGCTAATACTAATAATATTAACAGTGTAATACTCATTTTCATTTCATTATATACTACTTTATCTAATCAGTAATTAGATATTAGCTTCAATATTTAAATTCATTGAATCGATTATTTCTAACGGATCAAATTCATGTATCCAACACACAATATATATTGATTGTATTGATTATATTGATGTGATTATGTAATATGCAATCATTTCATAGATAAATATTTTCATTTATTGATATGCATAGATACAAATATAAATTTTTTTTTTTAATTTTTTTTCATTGACCTTAAAACAGAATATTCTAATTCTTTATGTTTGTGATATATATGTAAACCCATTTGAAATGAAGTCATATGTATATAACAGTAGATGATCAAATGTAAATGAGATTGTTTTTCATCATTATTATTATAATTGAATAGTTAGTTGGTTAAAATGTTCATTTTGAATCTATATAGTAAATAATAAGTTCAGTACACACAGTATGCACATATGCCAATTAGAGATTGACCAGTTGCAGTCCTAACAAATCGATGGGAAGATTCAAACAAACAATACTGAATGAATTTAAACTTCACCCCATCGCACAAGCAAGTGGCTATCAGGACTCAGTGGCCGAGTGGATAACGCGATGACGTTTGAAGCGAGGGTACTGGGTTCGAGTTACGCCCAGAGTGAACATCAACAAATCTGAGATGCAGGTACATCCATCTGATGAGTCCCAAATAGGACGAAACGTGCGTCAAACTGGATTCCACTGCTAACCACTATCCATCTCTGCTTAATAAGTTCATCTGTTTTTAAACAAGTGAACATTATGCATATATCATTGTATTTGGACTATTATCAAATCTTATATAGTTGAAATCATCAGTCAATTAAAGCTACATCACTATAGAAAACCTTGAAGCAATGGACGGACGTTAAGTCCTATTGTGGGACTCTTCAGTAGTGCGCATCCACAATCCCACCTCACGAGATTCGAAACCAGGACCTATTAGTCTTGTGCCAGAGCACTTAACCTCTAGACCACTGAACCGGCTGGTATTCAACAGTGCTCATGTCTAACTTCAACCAATCCACGAAGTTGAGCAACCATTCGTCAATGTCTTCAGTGAGTTTATATCTCACAACAGACCTGGTTGAACTCCACTGGTTACTGCTTCTCAGTAGAACTCCAGGAAATACCTCATGGAGCCAGTCACTAGTGAGCATATGATCATTATCAGAAAGGGGTTTTGTAGAGATTTTAGTAATTTTATGTTTAGGATGACGAATAGAATGTGTGCTTAATAGTTAAAGCTTTAAGTTTTTAATCATACAGTTGTGAATTTGAGAGTTGGTTCACTAAATACATGAATATATATATATATTTGGGAAATGAATTACAATAAAGAGAGGGGTTTAAAGCAATTAGTCCCTTTGATACATAGTGGCTAGAGACGTTATCAGATATGGCTCAGAATAGAAGCCAATGGTGATCCTGCTGTAACCTTCTTTTACTTTCAGCATAAAGAGTGGTTATAACTTCCTTAACTCAGAGAGTTCTTCTGGTTGTACATTTCAGTTTCCCTCATCATTACCCTTTTTTTATATGCATCTTCCCATTCTCATTGTTTTGTGTGGTGCATATATATCTGGTACCCCCTTGTACCAATATTTAAGTCCCTTTGATAAATTTCGATTATGTAATAAGAAGACGAAAATTATCAGAACTATGTGATGAGATATTAGCGCAATACATTTCGAACAATCTGACCACACATTATATACTTGTTAAGAACATTTATATATAAAAATAAAAGGTCAACTAGACTGGAAATCGGAGGGGGTAAGAGGAGACAAGGATAATAAAAATAATGTGAAAACAATTTGAAACCTAATCACTCTGGATAATAAGCTGATATTACCAGGGTACATTTAAGGTGAGAATAAACTGTTTTTGAATACACAAAGGGGTATTGAATTTTCGTATGGCTAAGGCTTCAATAGACCTTAGTATACGCCCTTTTACACTTTCATACAACAAATATTGAAATTTAAAAAACACCACAAAAGCTGAGTTAAGATCAATCTTATGACCTGTTTCGATTATATGTTTGGCAATAGAGGATGATGGATGTTTATCCTCTACTCATATCGGGGCATTTTCTCTTCCAAGGCTACAGTAAGTCTCACTATGCCATGAACTTTCCATCTATTAATAAATTTAGGTGGATAGCAATTACCCATTAATGTCTTGTTTAACAACTTAACATCATTATCAATAGCGTCGTTTGTGCAAATACGATCAACCCTGTTAAATAAGCACCTTATCAAACCCCATTTGTATTGCACCGGACAATAACTATAGTCACTAAGGTATTGACCTGTCCATGTTGGTCTTCGAAAAATGGATCGTTTGATTGAGCCATCTTCTCGTCTACTTAGAAGTATATCCAGGAAGGGAAGTTAGTCGTTCTTCTCCTTGTAGCATGAGAGATTGATGTAGTTTTGAATAGTGTTAATATAATTCAATAAACAGTTCATATCATCCTTTCTTTCACACAACTAAGATATCATCCAAATATCTCTTATAGAGTGACACATTTTCGATTAGGTCTTCAGATAGAGTGATTATCCAGAGTGATTAGGTTTCAAATTGTTTTCACATTATTTTTATTATCCTTGTCTCCTCTTACCCCCTCCGATTTCCAGTCTAGTTGACCTTTTATTTTTATATATAAATGTTCTTAACAAGTATATAATGTGTGGTCAGATTGTTCGAAATGTATTGCGCTAATATCTCATCACATAGTTCTGATAATTTTCGTCTTCTTATTACATTATCGAAAGAGAGAGGTGTTCATCATTGCTTTGTATCAGTTTATATAAGAATTGATATCAGTGAAAATATACGTTGTTGATGGCATTTTTTATGGATCTGTAATGAATCTGAATAACCAAAGGCTGTAAATAGTACTGTAATCAACGAGAACTCAATTGAGGACAGTCGATTACAAAATCTCTCGGTAAAATATGAGAACCATACACTGAATAGTTTATTTGTACATTACCATCACATTCTAAATGATTCTTCCAATCTATAATTCCTTTCTATTTTTTATAGTTGAAATCATGAGTCAATTGAAGATAGACCACCATGGAAAACCTGCAAGCACCGGACGGCCGTTTCATCCTATCGTGGTACTCCTCAGCAATGCGCATCCATGATCTCACCTCGCGAGATTCGAACCCAAGACCTACCAGTCTCGCGCCAGAGCACTTAACCGATTTTTTTCTCTTCTACTTTTTTCAACTTGATCTTCTTAGCCTTCTGCTGCCAAGTTTTCTACTTCCGATCGGTGTTACATACTACATACACCATAAAATAAACGCATAATTTATTACACAAAAATCCAAAAGGTTTAGGGTTAGGAATAAAGTTGAAACATGATTTGTAGTCATATGTAATTTACGATCATGATCTTTACTCTTTATTCTACCCATTTTAACCAATTTTTTTAAGATTTTAGTGATAAATATTAGGCTTCACTTAGCTTTTTATCTATATAAACGCTATTCGTCATAGAGTTTTAAATTTCGTAAAATGATCTAGTAACCATTATCATAAATCTGATTGGTTCATTAGTGACTTATCCTATTACCATTTTGATGGTCCGTTATACTTAGTTATTTCGTGGATTGGTTGAAGTTAGACATTAACACCGTTGAATGCCGACCGGCTCAGTGGTCTATCGGTTGAGTGCTCTGGCGCGAGACTGGTAGGTTCTGGGTTCGAATCTCGCGAGGCGGGATTGTGGATGCGCACTGCTGAGGAGTCCCACGATAGGACGAAACGGCCATCCAGTGCTTCTAGGTTTTCCTTGGTGGTCTAGCTTCAATCGACGCATGATCTCAACTATATTTTTGTTGTCTTTTGAGACGTACAGTGAGATTTAGCTCAGAAACTGTTTAGATGTCTTTTACTGTTCAGAAATTACACTTAATTATCAGTACATCTATTACTTAGATTTTTATAACAAAAGTCCAAATTTTGGAATCAGTGAAATTTGGTCTTTATGATATCTTATGACCTTGCACTTTATATTAGAGAATCATGTGAGTATTTACGAGTAAATATAATAATATAGGGATGGATTTGATTTCAAGATTCTTAAACCACCCCTTTCAGGTAATCACTAGGGAAGTCTGTATAAATAAAAAATAATGAAATTTATAGAAATCAATGGATTTAAGAAATTTATTAGATTTCTAAAGTTAATTATGATTATCCTGATCATTTTTTTGTCGAAATAACACTTTGTAATACTATAAGCAAAGGTGGATAGTGGCTAGCAGTGAAATCCACGGCGTGCATTTCGTCCTATTTGGGGCTCATCAGCTGGATGTACCTGCATCTCAGTGTTGATGTCCATTCTGGGACGCGAATCCAGTACCGTCCACTTCAAACGCCATCGCGTTATCCACTCAGCTAATGAGTCCTGATAGCCACTTGCTTGTGCAATGGGGTGAAGTCTAAATTCACTTAGTATCACTTGTTTGAATCTTCCCATTTATGTTTAGGAATTCAACTGGCCAGTCTCTTATTGGCACAATCCCAGAGTGAACATCAACTCTGAGATGCAGGTACATCCAGCTAATTAGTCCGAAATAGGATGAAACACGCATAGTGGATTCCACTGCTAGCCACTATCTATCTTTACTTATAAAGCTTGTGACTTCAGGCAAT
>NW_017386009.1:747781-751642 GCF_000237925.1 Schistosoma mansoni | reverse complement strand
GATTAGAACCCAGGACCTACCAGTCTCGCGCCAGAGCACTTGACCGATAGACCACTGAGCTGGCCGGCATCCAACGGTGTTAATGTTTTAATAATAGGACTAAACGGCCGTCCAGTGCTTTCAGGTTTTCCATGGTGGTTTAGCTTCAGTTGACTCATGATTTCAATTATTTATAATTACTGGTACATCTAGTTTTTTAATAACATAAGATCCAAAGATAGTTGTTAGACAGAATTCTATCAATAAATCGATTGACATACAGTGGTTGATTGACATGGGTAAAATGTCCTTGAATTTTTTTTCATGAACAAGCTTTTTTTCACATATCTACAAGCTAATCGAAGCAAAAGCTGAAGTTTGTAATCTATTAGTCATAAAAATTATTTACTTTTTATCTCTTCTTAAAAAAAAAAGAAAAATCCAGACAACATATGACTTGGACGTTTTTTGCAATTAGATTAATCAAGGTTGTCTGTGATTTTTATTTTTATTTTTTATTCGGATAAAAAGGAGGACAAATTACAAACAAACTTAAAAATGTGATATTCAGAAGGGGTTTTGTGGAGATTTAGTATTTTCATAGTTGAAAGCGTGAGTCAATTGAAGATAGACCACCATGGAAAACCTGGAAACACTTCACGGCCGTTTCGTCTCATTGTGTGCTCTTCTCTGAGATGCAGGTACATCCAGCTAATTAGTCCGAAATAGGATGAAACACGCATAGTGGATTCCACTGCTAGCCACTATCTATCTTTACTTATAAAGCTTGTGACTTCAGGCAATATCGAGGCCGTCCGCATAGGATGCACATGTGCCAAAAAGAGACTGATCAGTTGCAGTCCTAAATAACAATGGGAAGATACGAGTAAACAACATCAAGTGAATATACTTTCTAATATTATTAATCAGAATGAGAATTCCTTCAAGTTAGTAGTTTTTTTTAATCTTCCTCATATTCATCAATATTACTAATAGGGAATTTATTATCATCTACAAAATCTTTCTTAATAAATCATTTGACAATTTTATATAATTCCAATAGTTGGGATCATCAGTCAATTGAAGCTAGACCACCATGGAAAACCTGAAAGCACTGGACGGCCGTTTCGCCAGGCTGTGGGACTCCTCAGCAGTGTGCGTCCACAATCCCGCCTCGCGAGATTCGAACCCAGGACCTATCAATCTCGCGCGTCAACGCTTCGAATCTCTCGAGGCAGGATTGTGGATGCGCACTTCTGAGGAGTCCTACAATAGGACGAAACAAACTTTCTTTTGTATATTACCACCACTAAGTTAACTACTTCTATCAATTTAGTGTTCATCTTGTTGTGCTAATGAGGTATGGCAACTTGGACCGATGCATATTTGTGCCTGATCCTACGTTGTAACTGACTGACTGACTCAAAGAATTGAAGATGAACTGTCTTATTAGTCTGTTCATAAATTATAATGATACTCAGATTAAGGTTTGTTTTATGATTCACTGTATACGGTTAGGATTCGGGCATAGTGTTCAGTTGTCTGTCGTATACAATCAACAAAGATAGAATGTGACATTTAATAAGTTTACCATTATCATTTTTATTCTATTATAGAGAAAAGTAATAATAATCTCGGTTCCGATTAGGTTATCCCTATACTAAGATGTTATTCATCAAGAATTTAAACATAAACTATGCGGTTTATTTCTAGTATAACACTAAGCCAATTAGGATCATGGGATATGGATCAGTCTATGGTTGACGTTTATTGAACAATATTAGACTACAGCGTTAACTTTCGATCGTATAATGATCGATTTTAGCAAAGAAAACACCAATAGATTATTGTAAAACGCTAGATTACTTAGAGGACAACTTTCACTTGTGAACGTGGGGATGCAAAAAACTGTGAATTCGATTAGAGAAATACCAGATGGATAGGCATTACGCTACAATATTTGTTAGGTTTAGGATCAATATTAAGTACTGTATTAAACTTAGAACAGTTATTTAATCATATAGTAACAAAATATTCGCTTCAATATGGGGGACTTATGGAGACTGTCGTATTTCGACAGTTGAAATCACGAGTTCATCTAGACTGGATCACGACTGAAAACATGCGAACACTGGACGACGTTTCATCCTTGTATGGGACTCTTCGACAATTGAAATCTACGACCCCGCCCGCCGCCCACTGCTTCCAGGTTTGTAATAGTGGTCCAACTTAGTAGGTCCATTCATAATTTCAACCGTGAAACTATTCTTTGTAAATCCTTTAATCTTCCTTAATAGTTCACTCAGTTATTTTGTTGCTTTCTGATTAGTAGAAAGTCCTCAATGCCAGTTTAGAAGACGTTTAGTCGTCCGTTATTTGACTACTATTTGAACGAACGAACGAACGAACGAATAGGCTGTGAACATAAATCCTCTACTTAATTCCGTGAACCCTATTAAGTCTAATCCTGTTTGGGCGACGGCTGTAATAGAAAGCCAAATAGGAATTACATTGAAGGAATTTATTTCAGGCATTCATTTTCTTAGGGAGGCATTAGGAGGAGAAGGCAAATGTGCCAGCTCGATTTGACAAAGCTTGAAAACAAGCTAATGATATGTGTTGAATAGAATAAACAATATACACACAGAAACTCATATAAAGACAGTCACGGTTACAAGGGAATAATTGGCAAGGTCAAAATATGTGTCGATAGTGACTCAAAAAGAATAAATTAATTTGTCTGTCCGAAAGCCAGAATAACCCTTATACGTATGAAATAGTACCAGACGGTATATGCACTCATGTTCGTCATTATAACTGAACTTTACCAACTAATCTAGTAACATGAGGGAAATCAAGTAATGGTATCGATTCATAAAATTGTTGAACTGCTGAGTCATTTTGCTAGGCGGACTTCTCAATTGTTTCCATCGTCTTCTTTAATTTTAACAAGCGATTTGTGTCGCTAATGTAGTTGAAAAATAAATAAATCAAACCATATGGGATAATAAATAAATTATTTCACAGAGAACTAGTATGAACCCACCAAGTGCTTACCATTCTCATAATTGCAAGCGTGGGTCAGTCGAAGCTAGACCACCAAGGAAAATCTAGAAGCACTGGAAGGCCGTTTTGCCCTGTTGTGTGACTCATCAGCGGTGCGCATCCACGACCTCGTCCCGCGAGACTTGAACCCAGGACCTACCAGTCTCGTGCCAGAGCACTTAACCGATAGACCACCGAGCCGGCGTCCGATGGTGTTTATATCTAACTACAACCAATCCACGAAGTTTGAGCAACCGTTCACCAATTGTCTTCAGTGAGTTCCTATCTCACAACGGACGTGGTTTGAACTCCACTGGTCAATGCTTATTATTCGCCAAATATAGTCAATAATACCTCAAGCAATGCCAGTTTATACGAGAATGTTTGTGATTTCCAGCTATTAACATTTGGAACTGTGTTCAAACAGTCTCTATTACTATGTATACATCATGTTGTGGTGTTTAGATACAACCTTTTTATCCCATATTTCAGTATATTTAGACTGTGACTAATAGTGATACATGTTTCATCCTATTTGGAAATTTTTCGTAGTTGAAATTATGAGTCGATTGAAGCTAGACCATCATGGAAAACTTGGAAGTACTGAACTACCGTTTCGTCCTATTATGGGACTCCTCAGCAGTGCGCATCCACGATCTCGCCTCGCGAGATTAGAACCCAGGACCTACCAGTCTCGCTCCACAGCACTTAACCGATAGACCAGTGATCCGGCATCGAACGGTATTAATGTCTAACTTCAACAAATCCACGGTTAAGTGCTCTGGCGCGAGACTGATAGGTCCTTGGTTCGAATCTCGCGAGGTGGGATCGTGGATG
>NW_017386009.1:677033-747581 GCF_000237925.1 Schistosoma mansoni | reverse complement strand
TGTATTCCACTACTACCCACTATCCATCTTTGCTTATTATAAGGAACTGTTTCGAATTCAATGGAATTTCCATAGAACTATAAAGAAAAAACTTTGAATGAATGTAAATGATTTAAAGCAGGAAATGTTTTGACTATCTGATACAGCATAATACAATGCAATGTTGATTAACTTAACTATATTCCAAATCAATCAAATGAGATTAATAGAATGGATTCACTAACTATTATAGCTTCCATCAGAATTTAAAACCTCATAACATGGAATACTTATCTTAAATCAATAGAAAACTGCTTCATTTTCAATTTGTAGGACAACCAGTAGTCAGTTAATCCTCTAATTCACTGGAAGTTCTATTTTCTGAAACGGTAGATCTTATGTCTTACAACTGAAGAACATTTGGAACTCAAAACAATTGTTAACCAACACCAAGGTTAGAATTTTCAATACAAATATCAAGACAGTTCTACTGTATGGAGTGGAAAGCTGGAGAAGTACGAAAACCATCATCCAGAAGATATAGGTGTTTAATAACAGTTGTCTACGCAAGATACTTCGGATCCATTGACCAGGCACTATCAGCAACAAGTTACTGTGGGTGAGAACAAACCAGATTCCATCCAGCAGAGGAAGAAATTAGGAAGAAGAGCTGGAAGTGGATTAGGCACACTTTGAGGAAATCACCCAGTTGCGTCACAAGGCAAGCCCTCACATGGAATCCTGAAGGCCAAAAGAGAGGAGGAAGACCAAAGAACACATTACACCGAGAAATGGAGACAGACATGAGAAGAATGAACAACAATTGGATAGAACTAGAAAAGAAGGCCCAGGACAGAGTGGGTTGGAGAAAGCTGGTCGGCGGCCTATGCTCGATTGGGAGTAACAGGCGTAAGTAAGTAAGTAAGTAAGTAAGTAAGTAAGTAAGTAAGTAAGTAAGATCTTGTGTCTTCTTTAATAAATAAGACTTGAATTGGTCAAAGGATTTGTGAAACTGAATGATCTGGGAACTCAGCATGGTATGCATCGATCACATTGAAGAGTCACGAACCTCAGTACTAATGAATGTTCTATGAGAAAGATTATAACGGTAAGACGCAGATCTGTAAACACCACCAGAAGTGATGAATACATGTTCGACGACCTATTTACCTGAAAGTGAAAGCAACGCACAATGTCGAAAGTTGGACTGACCAAATACTCAACAATTCTTGCCTTCTTCAAACAATGTTAAACGGTGATGAAACCTATTTCTCTCTAAGAGACCTCAACTCACTTTCCCAAAACATATTTCTACACATTTTAGGTAAGGGATGACGAATTCGTGCTACAGCCATCGTAAGGCGCTGTGTAACTTTGCATTCAACAAATAAATTGGGTTTACCCACCTGAGTTTTCTGACATTTCATGCTGGAATGCACAACTTGATAAAAAGTTACTTACTAAAAAGCATCACTGTCTATGCAAGTATAAGATGGATTGAAAAGAAGCGACCAATAAGTAGTAGTTTGCACTATCTATTTCTGCATCTTTTATAATCATCCTATAAAAAAACCCAGTGAAAGTAGAGAATATAAACATAAAGAATGGGATCGAATGCATGAACTGGTAAGATCCACAGGCTGCAAAACGA
The DNA here is from genome assembly GCF_000237925.1 of Schistosoma mansoni. Taxonomy (NCBI): domain Eukaryota; kingdom Metazoa; phylum Platyhelminthes; class Trematoda; order Strigeidida; family Schistosomatidae; genus Schistosoma; species Schistosoma mansoni. Next base: position 745,951 of record NW_017386009.1, on the reverse strand, counting down.
TTATAATTATAAGCATTAAAATTGATGTACTAAGAATGCGTGTAATAGTACAAATACCATAACTGCCCCAGATTAACTGAATGTTGTGCTTTTTGTAATTGCTTGTGTAGTAGACGGTACTCACAATTTTCAGATGGAGTGAAAAGTTTCGGTACATCGAAAGCACGGTGCTGCTAAAACGTGTGGAAACCAGACGAGAAAGTGGTTCAGACTGCAGAATACACTTGAAGGATGCGAAGGGAAGATTGAAGGTTATGTACATGTGTTGTGTAAATACTTTATAACTTTTCATAACAAATACACATTCCTCCTGTCTATTGTCGTATTTTACACTGGTACGGCTTTTAAACAGCTTCACTAAATGTATCTTAGATTCTCTTTTTAAGTTATGTTTAGTATCGTCTAGAAAAGTTTCATTGGTACTAGAATTAATGACAGATATCGGAAGAAACTCATCTGCGTCCACGTAACGTATTTGGTTGGTCTGACTAGCATGCGTACGAACCATAGATTCATCAATATTGTTGGATTGTCGAAGATCAGGTGCTTGATAGTACATAAGTCAACAGATTGTAAACCTTTCATATTCGGACGAACATGTTTTTATTTAAGCAATTTTGTTACTGCTTCTTTTCTATACGGTCTGACACCATTGTACTAAAAGATTTCCTCAACTTTCCTTTCCTGGTCTTCGAATTTCGCAGCAGTAATATGATTGATTGTTATTTCCGAGGTCTTGAGATTTTCTGTTTGAGCGTCATAATAGGAAAGTTTTGGAGCTGTTTGAAAATCGTTACGTTTAGATTCTTCAGTCAACAATTTTGTTTCTTTCAAATGTATTCACAGTGTTTTTGCATGTAAGCTTAATTTTTCCCGAACGTTGCTGCTACCTTGACGTGGTGGTCGGGTTAACCTATTGTGATGAACCAATCAAGCTATACTGGCTGGAACAATCGTTCCTCAAGGTCCTACCATGCCAGACAGGTCGGTTGAAGAGCGGTAAGACTGAAAGCAGCAAACCCAAGGTTCGAAGGCGAAGTCGTACTGCTGACTGTACAGAGGTGTGACGGAAGTAAAGTGTTTCTTCCAGACAACCAGCGTAACAGCGATGCTCCCAACCGATAAGGAAGGGTGGGGTTAGAAAAGGTCGACCCTAGAACTCCACACCCGCCTTATCCCACGGATATCCGTCTCCGGCGGTAAGGTCCCAACAAGTACGGAACTAACACAAAAAGGTCGTGTGTGACCGACCTCAAGCAGTTGTCCCTTGGGCACTGCGGTCACGCTCTCAGGTCATTAAGATCACTTCTAATCCAATTTCTTTTTCAAGTACCTCCAGAACAACCCTTCCACGGTGTGAGCAACCGGGAAGTGATAACTGCCCTCATATCTCTAACAGCACTCAAGATCACTGTGACTGAAATTTAATTTTTAAACAATTTATATAAAAATGTAGATGATAATCCATTAATGAAGAGTTGTTAACTCTTAGTAAGTGTTCAAGTGTACATAACTTAATTTTCCTTTTCGTTAAATGCGTTTTCGCATCTCAAAATTCGGATATATCGTACATCCTGCATAATAGCACATTTACAAACTACTCTAAAGCCATTGTAAACCTTTACAGCGGTAGTTTTGCGAATGATAATGAATTCCTAAACGAGACTGCTCCAAAATTCATGTATATGACTAGTAACTCGGTAGAATCTAATTCTTTCACTTGTCTAAAAATTAGTAAAGCTATAAACTCCCTTAAGGTCTCAAATAGTTGTAGAGCAGACGGGATTTCATCCATTCTCTACAAATATGGTGGATCTGGTATCCCACTGCTGCTTGTAAAGATGTCTAGTCTCTCTTTCTCTCCCCCTGGAGGCAGGTACTTACCCTTACTGTTGGAAAACCGCATTATTCATATCAGGTTACAAATCTGGAGATAAGACTTACATGAATGATTATCGGCCCATAAATGTTTTTCCAGTTATTCCTAGGGTAACGGAAAAAGTTGTTGGTGAACAACTCTCCAACTATTTACTTCTTTAATTTATTCTTTGTTCAACGTAACCGAGGATATCTAGTCTTAGTGGTATACTTTTACATTTCTAAAGCTTCTGATATTGTTAAACACTAGTTTTTTTTATAGACAAAACCACATCTTACGATGTCAGAAACCCTCTACATGCTTGGCTTAATTATTTCCTCGGCCACCAACACAAAATACTCACAATTAACTCCACCTTATCACATAATGTCCCAGTCGAAGTGGTATATTACAAGTAGGTGTCTTAAGTCCTTTGCTCTTTTTAGCTTATATAAATGATATTTGAGATTACTTCTGTAAAGGTAAGCTTTTTCTATATGCAGATAATCTTAAAGTAATGTATTCATTTTCTCCTCATGAGCTGAACAATATGGAAAATTGCATCAGTGTGGAGCTCAACAAGGTATTCCAATGGTGCTCAATATGCCAGTTGGAGCTTAACATGGTTAAATGTGAATAGATATGCTTCGGTAACACTTTGCTCAATTTAGAACTTACCATAAATGGTAAGGTGTTATGTAAGTTAAATACAATAGTGGACTTAGGTACATCTACAATTTGTCCTACACATAATAGATCTCGAAACAGAACTTCAAATCTCAACATCTCTCAGGTTGCATATTTCGTAACCTCTATTACAACGAGTCACGTATTTTAATGTACAAAGTATGTGTTCGACCGCTCCTAGAATATTTCATGTTTATTCTTAGAAGTGTTTACATAAAGGGTAAATTAAGAATGAAATCCGTTCGGAGATAATTAATACTTCACATTCTTGGGACTGATTGTTACTTACTTACCTAGGCCTGTTACTCCCAATGGAGCATAGGTCGCCGACCAGCATTCCCCGGTCCCAAGCCTGGGTAAAGGAGGAGGGTTGGGCATGGGGTTAGCGACCTCATCCCGTAGAAAACCAACTCGCTAAAAAAACACTAACCAGAAAAATGAGACTGATTGTACCCTGAATTATAGATACAGATGTAATAAACTTGAGCTCGACACGTTGTAAAGGAGGAAACTTAAACTAAATTTAATCTTTTACTTTCAAACACCTAATCAGCTATTTTCTCACTATCTTCACTCAATACCATAGGAGAACGAACCTAGTACATTCAGTCTTTATAGTAAACACCTGAAAGATGCCACAGATATTTGGAGTTTGACAACACCTTAACCCGTAACACCTTCTATTATGAATCTTACCCACCAAGTGAAATCAAAAGACAGAAGCAAGGAGGCTCGAAGATATATTTGATAGGTTATCAATATATAGTGGATCGACTGATCTAATCTGGCTAGTGATTACAGGAGATGTTGAGCACGGCGTTTCCACTGGTGATCTGGTGTGGATGCATGACCGAGCGCCTTCAACTAAGTAAGTCCATTAAAACTAATGTGGTCAGCCTCCAATGTCAAAAACCTACAAAGCTATTGATTTTCGGGATTTATTTACCGATACACACCTTATCTTGATATCACCGAGTTGGTATCCAGTAATTTACATTTATAACTTCAGTTAGTCAGTGAATGTCACTACTGATATGTTCTACTGATACCTCTCTCTTTGATTGATTGATTATTTGATATTAATATTGATTTTAATCGATTTCTTTAAGAAAAGAAAATAATTTTTGGTAGAGTTTTGTTCTCTGAGTTGGACGGTTTGGTTGTGGAGCTTTCATCATCCTTCTGAACGACATCATCAGGAGGACGATGAAAGCTCCACGACCAAATCATCCAGCTCAGAGAACAAAACTCCATCAAAATCATCCACCTTAGCTACAAATCTTCTCTAGCATCTCAGAAAATAATTTTTTACAAGATTAAACACTATTTCTTGTATTGATTTCGTCATAGAAATTGGACTTCGTTTCATTAGGGGAATTGGAAGAATTATTCTGTTATTTAAAAAGCATAAAAGAACACATTACACCGAGAAATAGAGACAGACATGAGAAGAATGAACAACAATTGGATAGAACTAGAAAAGAAGACCCAGGACAGATTGAGTGGGTTGAAGAATGCTGGTTGGCGGCCTATGCTCCATTGGGAGTAACAGGCGTAAGTAAAGTAAGTAAGTAAGTAAGTCATAAAAAGCATAATGCAATAACGTGGTATCACTAATCTCAACAATTTGGTTGGACATTCCTAGCCTGTCTGTCGGTTAATCAAGCAGTCGATTGGTTTGCTTATTAAAATGGTATGTAAGTAAGTGATTGAAATCATTGAAATGATTTGGTATATTGATTTTATTTGAATTATTTAAAAAAAAAAATTCAATAATAAATAATAACCAATCAGAATTAAGTATCTAAGTCATTGTTCAATGAGAATATTGATATATTCGATTGTCTAAGTGAGTATGGATGGTTAATGTAGGTTGATGTTTATTATAAGAAGGAGAATGGTTGAAGACTTTTCAGTCGGTTAACAATTTAAAGATAGATACATTATTCAAAGAACATAATTATATTGAAGAATATTCTTTTCGATAAATTTTTATCAGATTCTGCAGAGTAAATTTGGATCCCAACTCAGGACCTATCAATCTCGCTGAGGGGGGGGCGGGATCATGGATGCGCACTGCTAAGGAATCCCACAAGAGGACGAAACGGCCGTTCAGTGCTTGCAGGTTATCCATGATGGTGACTAATGCTGATTGATCCATACACACCATGAAACAAGGACTTGAGGCAGTCATTTTCTTCTTATACCTATTAAAGTTCAATTCTATTCGTTCCTAAATAAATCATTTATAGAATCCTTATCTCCACATAAAAGCTTTTACATATTCAAACTGGTTAAGTCTATAAATTACCCTCCATATATGAACGCCTATCAACGAGTTTATATGATTATCTATGTGTATCTGCCTACATTTCCATTCCACTTACTTATACATCAATCACATGAACTGTCTATTTACATACATAACTTACAGTGATTTACTTTTTTATTTAGTTATCCGTATAATGTAAGTTAAGTGCTCTGGCGCGAGACTGGTAGGTCCTGGGTTCGAATCTCGCGAGTGTGGGATCGTGGATGCGCACTGCTGAGTTCAATAATGGGACGAAACGGCCTTCCAGTGCTTCCAGGTGTTCCTTGGTGGTCTAGCTTCAATTGACTCATGATTTCAACTATGAAAATACTAAAATCTCCACAAAACCCCTTCTAATGTATATTAATTTATCTATTTATTCCTCTCTAACTCTGTTGATCTGCTGGTCTCATCGTTTGAGTTGCGTCTGAAATGAACTATTCTAATTACTTTGTTTCTCTTGAAGATCATATACGTTTGGGAATTATTGTGATCATGATTATCCGATCGATTTGTGTACGAAGCATAAGAATGAATGTAAAGCTTTTCTTCGCTAATTACTTTTGTCTCTAAAATTTAATTACATTACTTATTACTAAAATGCTTCCATTTCTGAAGTCGCGTTTTTACAATTTCTTTTCAGTTTTCTCGTCTAGAATACTCATATGGTTAATCCTTAACTAAATAACCGTATAAACGATGTTCCAAATAATCTAGAATTAGTACAAGGCATTTGCGGTGATTGTTGAATGTTATAGATTACGTGACGAACTAATCTTATCTTGATAACTGTTGAAAATCGGGAAGCACTGAACAGCTGTTGCGTCACAGTATAGAACCCTTTAGCAACAAGGTATCCAGGACCCAAGGACTGATCAAATTCAGTATATCAAAATCTAATAAGAAATACCTAATACCTGAATCAGATCGTAAAACAGTCAAACCATGTTTAGTCTATGATGTGGAGATTCAAAATTCAACGATCTCCAAAACGCTGACAAGAATTGTTATCTCCCCAACTATTTTAACTAACTAAATCAGTATCCGTAAGTATGACGTATACTTTACACCTTCCAAGTGCATATTATAGGGCAATGGTAGAGAATTGACGAAATAAATTGAGTTCATATTATTTTGCAATCCGCACTTAATCAGTTGGCAATCAGTAACCATAGGTACGGCATGTGCTTTGCACCCTCCAAGTGCAAAGTACTCCTACAAGACTGGCAGGTTTCTCATCCTGTACTCACCCTGGATGGTGAGCAGATTGAAGTAGTTGAGAAGTTCGTGTATCTAGGTAGCTATATAAGTGCTGGTGATGGCGTGAGTGATGAGATTGATGCACGTATAATGAAAGCCAGAGCGGCTTATGCCAATCTGGGCCATCTTTGGCGCCTTCGTGATGTTAGTCTGGCTGTAAAAGGTCGGATCTACAACGCGTCGGTGAGAGCAGTTTTGCTCTATGCTTGTGAAACCTGGCCTCTCCGAGTTGAGGATGTTAGACGTCTCTCTGTGTTCGATCATCGTTGTCTCCGAAGGATTGCTGACATACAGTGGCAACACCATGTTAGTAATGCAGAGGTTCGGCATCGTGTGTTCGGGCGCAGAGACGATAATTCGATTGGTGTCACCATCTTGAAACACCGACTCCGGTGGCTTGGACATGTTTTACGAATGTCGTCCCAGAGACTTCCACGTCGTGCATTATTTGCCGACTCTGGGACTGGTTGGAAAAAGTGGAGAGGTGGTCAGTGTATGACATGGTGTCGTGCTATGAAAGAAAGCTGCAAAGGGCTAGCTTCTGTTGGTCCTTCACGACTCCCTGGCTGGGGTCCGAGAGATGGTGCAACACAGTGGCTAGAGACGTTATCAGATATGGCTCGGAATAGAAGCCAGTGGCGATCCTGCTGTAACCTTTTTTTACATTCTTCATAAAGAGTGGTTCTAACTTTCTTAACTTAGAGAGTTCTTCTGGTTGTACATTTCAGTATCCCCCATCATTACTCTTCTCTTTTTTCTCATCCCATTTTTTTCCTTTATATATACGCATATTCCCCCTTTCTTTTCCCATTCTCATTGTTTTGTGTGGCGCGTATGTATCTGGTGCCCCTCTGTACCAATATGTATATGTTTAAATAAATAAATAAAATAAACTTTGTCTACAATCATTATTCTTCTTTGATAGGAATTTATGAAAAGTCAATCAACTAAATAAAATCTTATCTTCACTAAATCATCATCTATTCAAATAATAAATTCAATTGGTGTTGTTTACTTGTATCTTCCCATTGTTATATTGGACTAAAATTGATCAGTTTGTTGTTGGCACATGTGCATCCTGTGCGGATTGCTTCAATATTGCCTGAAGTCACAAGCTTTATAAGCAAAGATGGATAGTGGCTAACAGTGGAATCCAGGACGCGCGTTTCGTCCTTTGAATATAACTTCACCCCATTGCACAAACAGGTGGCTATCAGGACTCAATAGCTGAGTGGATAACGAGATGGCGTTTGAAGTGAACGGTACCGAGTTCGTGTCCCAGAGTGAACACCAACTCTGAGATAAAGGCACATTCAGCTGACGAGTCCCAAATAGGACGAAATACGCATCGTGGATTTCACTGCTAGCCACTCTACATCTTTGTTTATATTCAAATAATAATTTTATCATCAGAAGGGGTTTTGTGGAGATTTAGTATTTTTCATAGTTGAAAGCGTGAGTTAATTGAAACTAGACGACCATGGAAAACCTGGAAACACTGGACGGCCGTTTCGTCCTATTATGGGACTCCTCAGCAGCGAGCATCCACGAACTATGAAAAATAATTTTATCGTTATAAAACAATAATTGAAAGAGAATAAGCAAAATATACATTCATGTTTATGTAATCATAAAGTCATTATATAATTTTTACTGAATTTAGACAGATATCTCTAATCAAATCACACCAACATACACACACACGCACACGTAGGCATGGAAACACAAAGAAATAAAAAAACATTGAATTTTGAACAATTCACATAGAAACAGACAAAAAATGAATCAAAATATTTAAAGTTGTCTGATAATAAAAAGATTGTTTCTTTGTTTGTTTGTTTGTGTTTCTATCCTCTTGTTTTTCAATTACCCGGACAAATTTTCATATGACTAGTGATAATCATGTGATTAGAGTTTTTTCTCATTATTTCCAATATTAATCTTAGTTACCAAGGCACGTGAATAAGAAATGATATCTGTACTGTTTTTTTATTAAACAATAGATATAAGTAAATGATCAGAAAGAGTTTTATAGAGATTTCAATATTTTCATAGTTGAAAGCACGAGTCAAATGAAGCTCAACTTCATGGATTGGTTGAAGTTAAGCATTAACACCGTTGAATGCCGGCTCAGTGGTCTAGTGGTTAAGCTCTCACGCGCAAGACTGATGGGTTCTGGGTTCGAATCACACGAGGTGGGATCGTGGATACGCACTGCTTAGGAGTCCCATACTAGGACGAGACGGCCGTCCAGTGCTTACACGTTTTCCGTAGTGATCTAGCTTTAATTGTATCATGCTTTCAACTATTGAAATTCATTTTAATTTAATATATCTATTTTGTTAATTATTCTAAATTGAAACTTCCCTTTATATAAACAAAATGTATTTACTAAATGAATCAATGTTTAGAAAAAATGGTATAAATTGGATTTTAGTCTTATCGATTAATTATTGATTATATCATAGTAACCAATCAATAGTTCTCGTATTGAAAAGAAAAACCAAAAACCTATTCAGAAATAATATCTTAACAGTTTTATAATCTGTAGAGTTGAATATATATAGATAGATTAAATGTTTATGGATATAAGTAGACCACACTACATAACCACTGTCTGGGAAGTCTTACTTACTGCCTTCTCGTGGCGGGAGTGTTGTTCACGAGATTGAGAGGACGAAAAGCAAATATCCGGTGCATTGACCGGTTTGCTGAATACGGAGGATCCACCGAGGGGAGTTGACAAACCGTGATTCCAAATCAATGGTGCTAATGAGCTCCGGGATCCTGAGGAAACAAATGGCATATAAACCAGTCGTTGGTCACCGGCTACCATGGAACTGAATCTCCTAATGTTGCTCCATTTCCTTATGGATTAAACCTTTAGGTCAAAGTCTTCAGGTGTAGCCCCCCTGAGGAAACCACCTACTTCGGTCTGGGCACCCTGGAAGTATCCCAGCCCTCATACAAATCGAATGATTTATATAGCTCATATCTGTTTGATGCCTCCTTGTACCATTGCTTATGTATTTAAATAAATAAATGAACAAACTGAAAGAACAGTAAATGAACGTAACCAACAATGCAAAAGAGAGAGAGAGAGAGGGAAGATTCACTTATTCTATGAAAACGTTTTCAGAGTATAACAATAAGAATTTGAATTGTAATTTTAGGAAAAAAAACAAACAAACAAAAAACTACTTAATTTAAGAGACCCTTTTTAAAAGTCAATTGTAGCTAGTTCAAAAAAGTATTAAAAGATCTAAATTGTTTTTTAATAAAATTTCTTATCAAACTTCTTTTATTTAATCATTTAATTATTTTTATATAGTTGAAAGAATGAGTCAATTGAAGCTAGACCATCATGGAAAACCTGGAAGAACTGGACGGCCATTTCGTCCTGTTGGGGGACTCCTCAACAGTGCGCATCCACGATCCCGCACTCGCGAGATTCAAACCCAGAACCTATCGGTCTCGCGCGCGAACGCTTAACCACTAGACCACTGAGTCAGCCGGTATCCAACGGTGCTCATGTCTAACTTCAACCAATCCACGAAGTTGAGCAACCATTCACCATTGTCTTCAGTGAGTTGATATCTCCCGACAGACCTGGTTGAACTCCACTGGTTACTGCTTCTCACTAGAATTTCAGGGATTACTTCATGGAGGCAGTCACTAGTGAGCACATGACAATTATCAGAAAGGGTTTTTTTGTGGAGATTTTAGTAATTTCATATAGTTGAGATCATGAATCTATTGAAGCTAGACCACTATGGAAAACCTGGAAGTACTGGACGGCCGTTTCGTCCTGTTGAGGGACTCCTCAACAGTGTGCATCCACTATCCCGCCTCGCGAGATTCGAACATTTAACTATTTGTTTTTATTTTAAATTTCATATCTTAACAACTAATGTAATAAATATTTAAAAAAAAACAGAGCATTAAACTTTTTTCAAAATTTGATTTACCGCCTTTGTTCAGTAATTATGAATGTATTGTTAAATATAATCAATCCTAAGAACTTAAACACCGGAAATGTAAACTTATTGCGAACTACTACAACAACAACAACTACTACTACTACTACTATTACTTCTACTATTACTACTACTACTACTACTACTATTACTGTTACTATTACTACTATTACTATAACTACTACCATTACTACTACTACTACTATTACTAGTACTACTACTATTACTATTACTACTAATAGTAATAATAATAGTGGTCGTGGTAACAGTTGTCGATGTTAAATAAATTCAGATTTACAAAACATATAGATGACGATAATGGTAATGTTAATGGTTTACAATGGCCTTGAGATAATATTATGAATGGAAAGAGTGAAAAATGTATAAATAATTTTTCTTTTTTAAAAAAAAGACGTTTAAGATAATGCTTATCCATTAGAAATTTTGTAATGTAAGAAATAATTCTATATGTATAATACTTAATTACTTACTGACGCCTGTTACTCCCAATGGAGCATAGGCCGCCGACCAGCTTTCTCCAACCCACTTTATCCTGGGCCTTCCTTTCTAGTTCTATCCAATTGTTGTTCATTCTTCTCATGTCTGTCTCCATTTCTCGGTGTAATGTGTTCTTTGGTATTCATCTTCTCCTCTGACCTTCAGGATTCCATGTGAGGGCTTGTCTTGTGACACAGTTGGGTGATTTCCTCAAAGTGTGCCTAATCCACTTCCAGCTCTTCTTCCTAATTTATTCCTCTGCTGGATGGAATCTGGTTTGTTCTCACCCACAGTAACTTGTTGCTGATAGTGCCTGGTCAATGGATCCGAAGTATCTTGCGTAGACAACTGTTATTAAACACCTATATCTTCTGGATGATGGCTTTCGTAGTTCTCCACGTCTCCGCCCCATACAGTGGAACTGTCTCGACATTTGTATTGAAAATTCTGATCTTGGTGTTGGTTGACAATTGTTTTGAGTTCCAGATGTTCTTCAGTTGTAAATATGCTGCTCTTGCTTTGCCGACCCGCGTCTTCACATCTGCATCAGATCCACCGCGTTCATCAATGGTGCTGCCCAGATATTGTTATTATATGTAAAGATTTCCACATCTTCCAAAGCTTCTCCGTCAAGTGTAATTCGATTGGTGCATGTTGTATTGTATTGGAGAGTCTTGCTTTTCCCTTTGTTTATATTGAGACCTAATGTTGCTGAGGCTGCTGCTACACTGGTCGTTTTCTCCTGCATTTGTTGTTGCGTTTGTGATAGAAGAGCCAGATCATCCGCGAAGTCTAGATCGTCAAGTTGCATCCTGCCTGTCCACTGTATCCCGTGCTTGCCTCCAGATGTTGACGTCTTCATGATCCAGTTGATCACCAGGAGAAAGAGAAAGAGTGAGAGTAAGCAACCTTGCCTAACACCGGTCTTTACTTCAAACGAGTCGGTGAGCTGACCTCCTTGGATGATTTGGCAGTTTAGTCCATCATAGGAGTTCCGTATGATATTGACTATCTTCTCAGGCACGCTGTAGTGTCGAAGAAGCCTCCATAGTGTCGTCCTGTCCACGCTATCAAATGCTTTCTCGTAGTCGATGAAGTTGATGTAGAGTGATGAGTTCCATTCGATTGATTGTTCCACAATGATACGTAGGGTTGCGATTTGATCTGTGTACGATCTATCCTTACGAAATCCAGCTTGTTGATCTCGAAGTTGGGCGTCCACGGAATCCTTCATCCTGTTTAACAATACTCTGTTGAAGACTTTTCCTGGTATTGGGAAAAGAGTTATCACACTTGATGAGATTGCCTTTCTTTGGTATTTTGACCAGAAGTCCTTCTTTCTAGTCTCTTGGTGCTTGTTCTTCATCCCAAATCTTACTGAACAGAATGTGGAATATCTTTGCAGTTGCTACTACATCTGCTTTCAGTGCCTCTGCCGGGATGTTGTCTGGTCCCGCTGCTTTGCCACTCTTGATTTGTCCAATGGCCATGCTGATCTCTCCAATTGTTTGTGGGCCAACATCGATTGGGAGGTCTGTGGGTGCTGCTTCGATGTTGGTTGGGTTCAGTGGAGCTGGTCGATTCAAGAGTTCTTTGAAGTGTTCTACCCACCTGTTTCGTTGTTCTTCGATGTTGGTGATTACTTTGCCTTCCTTGCTTTTCATTGGTCTTTCTGGCTTACGGTAGTTTTCAGCAAGTTTCTTTGTTGTATCATACAGTTGTCTCATGTTTTCTTCTCTTGCAGCCTTTTCCGCTGTCATTGCTGTTTATAAACAGTTGTTTACGCAAAATACTCAACGTTCGCTTGCCGGATACTATCAGCAACATCTTTCTGTGGGAGAGGACAAACCAGCTTCCAGATGAAGAGGAAATTAGGAAAAGACGTTGGAAGTGGATAGGACATACATTACGGAAATCACCAAACTGCACCACGAGGCAATCCCTAACTTGTGACGGTGAAGGGAAGCGGAAAAGGGGAAGGCCAAAGAACACATAACGCCAAGAAATATAAGCAGATATGGGAAGGATGAATAACAACTGAAATGAACTGGAAAGGATTGCCCAGGACAGGGTTGAACGGAGAATGCTGGTAGGAGGCCTATGCTCCTCTACGAGGGGTCATAGGCTTAAGTAATTAAGTAATCATCAGTGCAATTGACATCAATAATTTTCTGTTAACAATCTCAAATTATCTAATGAAACACATTAAAACTCTTCTACGTAATTCATGCAGAAATTTAATTACTCTTAGATGAATGAGTATCTGGAAAGTTCATAAACTTTATCAAACTTTCATTATACTTTTAAAAGTTTAATTACTACTATAATGAAAAATTCTTAGTTTATATGGACTGATTATTTATTGACATTAGGTGATTATAGGTAGTTAGCAGAATACCCTGGATGATCTAAGATTCATTCTTATTGGAACTCATCAGAAAAGGAGTAATTGAATCTGTGAAAGAACTGATTATCTCTGGTTCACTTGAACCTAAGTCATTCAGTTCACAGACTAAGACAAAACCATTTAGTTTATCGAGTCTAGTAACTAACTTCAAACAATTATTCTTATAAAACATGGTAATGAACGAAGTTACAAAGTATTTATTTAATACATATACGTAGCCTTCGATCTTTCATTTAGACTTTTCGGTGTTTTCTGCCATTTGAACTATCTTCTTTTTTTTTAGTCTCCAAGTATCTTGCCAACGTTGTGCTTTCGATGCATTGAAACACTTCACTCTGTCTGAAAACTGTTGCAGCTTTCATGCCATGTTCCGCTACACGCTACTTACAAACATCCTTGCGAGTAGCATTCACTACAATACAATATCAAAACATAGTTTATGGGATACCGAGTCATCTAGATTAGTCAGTTCTTTACAATTTGATCAGGAGTATTCAATCAGTTATGACGGAAAAACAAACATAATATCATCCAATACTCAGTAATCAATCAATATCATTCAGTACTGTTACCATGATATAGTTCTACAACCTATATGAGGGATCTAATTCAGTATCTTTAGACTTCTAATTGAAAGTACGTTCTAACCATTGATTTCGATTCCAGTTGTCTATGTCTACAATTTTAGCCAATTTGCATTATGTAACGTGGTCATCAACTTTGAAATGATTCCCACACCGTCAATCAAGTCAGGAAATATCATCTACCCCGTTGTGTTCTGTTATCCAATTTTAGTTACGAAGTATACATTTTGAGGTATACCACAAGCACTATGCAAATAAGAAAAATGAAATGCGTATAAAGGTATAAATGGCAAGCCATATTATAGTCTATATCAATCATAGCCACACCTGCATTTGTCTTTCTTAATCAGATAGAGAAATATAAGTAAAGACTGTGACTAGGCAACTAATCGACTTACTCAATTAGTGTATGTAGTTTACAATTCCTCATCTGTAGATTGATCTTGAGACGATATATGAACATAGATACTTGATATATCTATCGTCATAGCTTACTCACTTAATTACGCCTGCTACCCCTCGTGTTGGAGCATAGGCCGCTCACCAGCATTCTCCATCCAACTCTGTCCTAGACAATCCTTTCCAGTCCTTTTCAGTTAACATTCATCCATTTCATATCTGCTTCTATTTCCCGGTGTAATGTGTTCTTTGGCCTTCCTCTTTTCCACTTCCCTTCCGGATTCCAAGTTAGGGCTTGCCTCGAGGTGCAGTTTGGTGATTTCCTCAATCTATTTCCGATCCTCTTCCAACGTCTTTTCCTAATTTCCTCTTCATCTGGAATCTGGTTTGTCCCCTCCCATAAAACGCTGTTGCTGATAGTATCCCGCCAGTGAATGTTGGGTGTTTTGCGTAAACAACTGTTTATAAATACTTGTACTTTCTTGACGATGGATGTAGTAGTTCTCCACGTTTCAGCTCCGTACAGTAGGACTGTCTTGACGTTCGTATTGAAGATTCTATCATCATAGGGCTTAACAGTATTAAACTTTGAGAGAAATTCCTGAAGTTATAATAGGAAGTCACAATCAAAAAAACATCCAACCATATTTTTTGAATGAGACAAGTGTCATAAAATAACGCTGGATAATTACCATGTTAGGTCATACATTGACTAAAGTATATAATGTTGGACACTAAGTACTGAATCAGTTTTCTAAATGTAACACTGTTCGCTTTAATTTTTGAAGGTCCTGTTTTCAGACCCTGGTGAAGTTGTTGGCTCTCACTTCAAAAGAATGTGAAATTAAAACAACAGGGGGGGGAGGTAACAGAGTATTTAGTTGTTGAATGTAAGTATCACATGTTCCATTTACTTCAGTTTATAAATGTTTATTATATCCCACTCCATACCTAGCTTCAGTATTAATCAAAGGAGGATTTTATCAAAACCCAGGGATTTTACAAAAAGATCTGTTGAAATACGTTTAAAAACAACGGAATGGTGCAAACTACACCATAGTATAGTATATATTCACTTTTTATTGAAAGGGGGGCAGATGTAGTTTTTGAGTCATGAAGTTAACAAAGGCTCATGTGAGTTATTCACCCCGTTCAGACTAAACATTAAAACGTGTAAACATAGAAACAACCTAGAACCTTAAAAAAACAAGTCGAATATTTAACATGAAAATACTACAAAGTAACAACAAGTGAAATCCATCATTAATCTAAAAACTACGAAGATAGAAAGCTCCGAATCAGAATACTAATAATCTATGTAAGGAGCTGACTTGTACTGATTCCAGTAGTTAACATTCTGATCGAAGTGATATTAATCTGTAAATCTTACAAGATAATTACACAAATTCGAAACCTACTACTACTACTACTACTACTACTACTTACGCCTGTTACTCCTCGTCGAGGAGCATAGGCCGCTAACCAGCATTCTCCATCCAACTCTGTCCTGGATATTTGCCTACATCCCTAAAAGTAAGTCCACTAATACTCGCTTATTGTATTATTTGCACAATCGATAAGCGATATTAAGAACATTTCAGTCTAAACACCCAAGAGCCATAGAAGTGATCACAAATACGTATTATTAAATGGATCCATAACTTATGTGCAAATACAAATAAAAAACACAATACCACATACAAAAAGATACATCACAATAAGTACATAGATAAGAATGAACTATCGCAAAAGAGAATAACCTATTTTTAGGCTTAACTGATAGTTTTAGTTGAGTCTCACAATAGGACGAAACGGCCGTCCAGTGCTTCCAGGTTTTCCATGGTGGTCTAGCTTCAATTGACTCATAATTTCAACTATGAGAATCGCATAATATTGAAATTTCTTTTCTTTTTTTTATTTACCGAAATAATACTTGTTTATTTATTATTAAAAGTAGTTTAGTGAATTTTCTAAAAATTTCTTAGTTACAATTAAAAAGTTATAATAAAGGAAAATCAATAAATTTGAATTTTGGCAGCTGTCATTATTTTGTATCCATCCATTTATCAAAGTATTTATGTACATACAATTTAAATAGTACACAAATTAGAACGTATAATACAGTAAAATTACAAAAAAAAACAATCATTTGAAGCCTAAATACTTTGTTACTATGTATATAGTGTCGGTGGTGGTGGTGTTTGGAGGGGGGTGGATGTTAGAAACTAATAAAAGTGGTACGATATTTATTACAAAAACAATCTATACACTTAAATATTGTATCCGAATTGTGATATCACTTATTATTGAATTTACAATAAATGATTAGTTGAATGACAGTAATATTTAGTTTCCATAATTAGATTAATTATTTTTAATGTAGGCAACATTTATAGTAAGAGTTTGGATAGTTAATCCTTAAACTATATAGTCAAACTATGGAATTATGTTAAACAATATACTGAATAATGTGTTTTAGGAATTTTCATGAATATAGATCAGAAGGGGTTTTTGTGGAGATTTCAGTATTTTCGTAGTTGAAATCATGGGTTAATTGAAGCTAGACCACCATGAACATTAACACCATTGGATGCCAGCCGGCCCAGTGATCTAGAGGTTAAGTGCTCTGGGGCGAGACTGGTAGGTCCTGGGTTCGGATCTCGCGAGTGCAGGATCGTGGATGCGCACTGCTGAAGAGTGGGTCCCGTGGTAGGACGAAACGGCCGTCCAGTGCTTCCAGGTTTTCGATAGTGGTCTAGCTTCAATTGACTCATGCTTTCAACTATTTTATGAATATGTTCTGTAAAGATAGCTCGTTGGCAAACTCAAGAAAGCCTCAAGAAGCCCAGAAAGAGCCGAAGATATTTCATTCAATCACTGTTAGAGGAACATTCTAAAATGTCGACGTGTAGCTTTCCTATTGAATGAATGAAAAGAACCTCCCTATGTATCTATTGTCTGTCCGAAATGATGATTTACTTTCAACCAGAAAGCTATAAATACATGAGATTTTTGTACTATATTTGACACTGTGTTGGAAATAACATTTCTACTTACTAGTCTTCTGTCTTCTCATTTTGCGACTTGAGAGGGTTCTAGCATTTGAGTGTTCAAGTATTACGCGACATACTAATAATCTAAGTTCGAGATATAACATGTTTCCATGATAGAAGATATTCGAGCTTATGTAATGTAGTCTTCACTAGATATCATGTTACTTTGCATTAACCCATCTGAAGGTTAATGAAGGATACTTCATATATATATATACTGGGGTGGATTGAGGAGATTAACTATATGCGGAAATAGTATATTACTACTGACTGTGTTATCAAAAGTACAATTGTAACCCAGGGTAGCGGTAAATAAATCCCCAAAATTAATAGTTTTGTAAGTGTTCGACAGTAGATACTGACCACATTGGTTTTAATGGACTCACTTAGCTGAAAGCGCTCGGTCATGCATCCGCACCAGATCACCAGTGGAAACGCCATGCTCAACTTCTCCGATCACTAGCCAGTTTAGATCAGTCACTTCTCGATATATTGATAATCTATCAAATATATCCTCCAACCGCCTCGCTTCTGACCTTTGATTTCACTTGGTGGTTTCAATTCATAATAGAAGGTGTTACTGGTTAAAGTGTTGTCAAACTCCAAATACCTTTGGCATCTTCACCAGGAAAAAATGCAGAATTACTTCAGATTTGCTTCGAACTCAAAGTTATTGACTGATCACACAGTAGTGACTATTAGTTTATTAGTGCTGTCTAACTTCTGTATATCAAATTGTAATGCGACAACTAGTCTAAATGACTCGATATTACATACACTACGTTTAGATGTAATTGACAGGGAAATCCAGGCCCAGGATTTTTCATCAGGAACTATATAAACTTGCGTCTTGTCAATACTAAGTGATCAATCAATGGTAAATATCTATCCTACGAGAGATCAGTCATTGGGTGAATAGCTCAGTGGTAATATTTCATCCTTTGTAGTTGAGCAACATGAGTTCAATTCCAAGAGGGAGTATTAGTTCTCTCAAGACTGTTAGTACACCTTGGTAATAAGTCCCAACTAGCACGAAAGGTAGATCTAACCATCTAATATTCAAAATCGGTGAATATTGATGACCCCATCGGGAACCTTAAGTTTTCGTCAAGACCATCTTACCGTTTGGATCCATTAGCCAATGTTTAACAGGTTGTAGAACTATAAAAATGTAGTTCAATGGATTTTGTTTTTCAACGGTTGACTGTATGACATCGGCTCATGGCGAAAATCTCTCTCCACAGCAAAGTGTTCATTGTGAACTACTTTCTATTGTTTAAATTGACCTAAACAAAACAAGCCGATCTAGTATAAAAATTCGTATCGGTCCAAAGTCATTAAATGGTCCTCAACTCATATAATTCTTATGTAAAGTTTCACTAATCCCATTTATTCTCTTTGAAAAATCGTAGATTCACGCTTAATTTTGTTCCAATTACTGTGGGGGAGTAAGATCTAGATTTATGTTTGACATTATGCGATCAATGTTTTCCTATATGATTAAGATTATTTTTTGGAACACTAGCCAAATAATCATCGGAATTCGACGATGGTAAACAATGGAATTTCTAAGTGAAAAATAACAAAAACAGACTGATAAATATAATTTTATATAGTTGAAATCATGAGTTGATCGAAGCTAGACAACTATGGAAAACCTACAAGCACTGGACGGCCGTTTCGTCCGAGTGTTAGACTCCTCAGCAGTGCGCATCCACGATCCCGCCTAGCCAGATTCTAACCCAGGACCTATCAGTCTCGCGTGCGAGCGCTTAACCTCTAGACCACTGAGCCGGCCGGCATCCAACGGTGTTAATGTTTGACTGCAACCAATCCAAGAAGTTGAGCAACCATTCACCAATTGTCTTCAGTGAGTTGATATCTCCCAACAAACCTGGTTGACTCATGATTTCAACTATATAAAATTACTAAAATGTCCACAAAACCCCCTTCCAATAAAGATAAATATAACTTTGCTACTTTGATTGGCGTTAAACGCACAAGACACTTTTGACAGATTATACAAACTACTTATAAGTAGCTCAAAATTACTACACCAATAGTCAGCTAATCAAAATGGGTGATGTTATATATATACGACGCTTGTTTTACACTGATAAACTTAACTTACCTACTGTCTTAGATTTATAATTTGCAATTTTTACAAAAGTTATCCACCTCAAACTTGGCTACTAATTTAGAGCAGTAATTTGCACTTATACCTATAGAACATGATTTGGGAATTGATTGAAAAAGAATATTGTCAATTCGAATTTGTTTATTTATTTAAACACATAAATATTGGTACAAGAAGGCACCAGATACATATGTGCCACACAAATCTCATTTGATTTGTGTGAAGGCTGTGATACTGCCAACGTGCCCAAAATGAAGCAGGGGGTTTTCTTAGGAAGGCCATACCCGGAGCCTTTGACCTAAAGATCTGATCCACAAGGCAGTGGAGAATCGTGAGGAGATGCAGTCCCATGGTAGCCGGTCACCAACGATTGATCCATACACCATTTGTTCCCTTAGGATACTGGAACCCATGTGCACCATTGGTTTGGAATCAGGGTTTTCCAACTTCCCTAGGTGAACTTTCCGTGTTCACCAACCCAGTTAAAGCGCCGGACATTCGCTTTACGTCCTCTCACTTTCGTAAACAACAGTAATGCCACGAGAAGGCAGTGAGGACTTCCATGGCAGAGGCTGTATACGCGTGACCATGTGAGAGCACTTGGAGAAGGAGAGCGGACTCTCCTCACTCTCAGCCGTACCAGGGCATTTGGGGGCAAATTTTCTGCGGGCAATTCGAAACTAATCTGATTTTGGTATTCAATATGAAAAAAGTTATTAATGGTATTTATAAGTTTGATTATTCATTTGGTAAATGAAAAGAAATTAATAAGAACATTAAATTGAGCAGAAATAATAATTTGGGATTGTGAATAGCAGTGAAATACTGGGCCCACGTTTCAACCTGTTTAGGATTTATCACCTGGAGATATACCTACTGTTTTTCAGTATTAATCTTCATAAGTTGAGACTTGGACTCAATACCACTGGCTTCTAGATGCCTATATGCAATAAATGATTAATTAAAATCCACTTCTGCATATTAACAACGAAAAAAAAACATAAACCTTAACTAAGAATCTATATTACTAATTATTTTATAGTATTTGTTATATCCTAGCGGAGACATAAGTATGGGTAACTTCGGGGACCTATTAATGGACTATTATTCTACATAAATTCTTATTGTACAACTATTGAGTAACTAGATTGTGTATATCTATATTCATCTTATTATAACCTTCATTTTGACTTATGAATTATTATTATACGAATTACTGTTCCTAAATTATACTCAGATTATTGATTACTGTCTCCCACGTTCACAGCCACATTTGACTTGATCTTGTACAAATATTATTTTCTATTTTATTGTGTGATGCGGTCTGTCTATCTGGTATATAAACCAAGTATGCTTGAAATAAATGATTCACATAGCAGAAACTTTAATTGGTGTTCTGGACTCAATTGGAAGGGCTAAGAGGACAAAGGACCAATAAGGACGCTAGACTGCTCATACTAATCGAACGTCATTTATTGTCACAGTGTTAAGGTCGAAGAAGTCCTATTTTCATTGGTGGATAATTCACGTGATAGAAGCTGGACATAAAAACTAAATAACGAATTAGGATACGTCCTTGGTTTATCTTGTAAAGTCACAACAAATAGGCGACGACCTTGATCAAGTCACAAAAAAGCCTTTTGTAACTTTTAGAACGAAAGGTTGTACACTTTTCACAAATGCACAAAATTAGATAACTTGTTGAAATATGTAGATGACAGGAACAGGTAGCACAGATGTTCAAACAAGCCACCATTCAGTTCATTGTTCTTTCCATCGGAAATGTTTAATCACTAACTTTGGAATACTTTTTTATAATATATAGTTATTGTTGAAATTGGTAATTATTCAGTGGACAAGTACAATTGACTGATCAATGCGCCATGATCAATATCATGTTTATCTAGTCTTTTAGTGTTTGCTGAATGCTTCCAAGTTGCAGTGTACCTACTAGTTTAAGTGACTCGACAGGAAATCCTGATTAGCCCACTTTTTGTGCTATTTAGCGTTTACCAGCAAGCTTTAACTGTAATTTTAAGGAATTGATGCCACCAGTGAGATTAACTTTTTTGTTTACATTCTACATATGTGTTGTGATGTGATATGAGTCGATAAGTAACACATTCGTACAAGGTTCTACATTGACTCTACACTGACTGACTGTCTGATAAAATTAGTTCTAATTTTAAAATTTGATGATAATCTATTCAGTAGAGTGATACAAACAACACCATTCTAAATAGGCATGTTAAAATAGTTTGAGATATCCTCAGATAGAGAGGTGTTTCAGTATTTTGAACGTTCCACTTGCAACCATCACTAATTATTATCAGAAAGGGGTTTTTGTGGAGATTTAGTATTTTCATAGTTGAAAGCGTGAGTCAATCAAAGCTAGACCACCAGGGAAAACCTGGAAGCACTGGATGGTCGTTTCGTCCTATTGTGGGACTCCTCAGCAGTGCGCATCCACGATCCCGCACTCGCGAGATTCGAACCCAGAACTTACTAGTCTCGCGCCAGAGTACTTAAGCGATAGATCACTGAGTCGGCATCCATGGTGTTAATGTTTGACTGCAACCAATCCACGAAGTTGAGCAACCATTCACCAATTGTCTTCAGTGAGTTGATAACTCACAACGGACGTGGTTTGAACTCCACTGGTCATTGCATCTCACTAGAACTCCTGGATTTACCTCTCGAAGTCAGTCATTAGTGAGCATATGATTATTATTATTATCAGAAAGGGGTTTTTGTGGAGATTTAGTATTTTGGTAAGTTGAAAGTTCTGTATCTACTCCACCTATTTCAACTTCAGTTAGTAGGTGAGTATCGCTAGCTCTCACGATTCGAGTATAGCTTAAAGTCCAATAGTACACAAAGTTGTACTAAGTAATTAAGAACCGTTGATTAAATGGACAACTACTACTAGTCTTATATCAATTGAAATCTCAATTCAAACGGGGGGGGGGGTTAAATTTTAGGAAATTCAATGCGCACTGCTGAGGAGTCCCACAATAGGACGAAACGGCTGTCCAGTACTTCCAGGTTTTCGATAGTGGTCTAGCTTCAATTGACTCACGATTTCAACTATGAAAATACGAAATCTCCACAAAACCCCTTCTGATAATTAATAAAAACTAAACATGACAGTAAGGTAGAAAATACTATGAAGACAAAGAAGGCACAAGAGTAAAAGACATTTATTCATGTATATAAAACAATAAACTGAGAAGAAAAAGATCATTCCCTAGGTGTTTGACGCCATAACTTCAAATCATTTTCTAAGTAGTACCATTTTGATGTAGATCCTAATGAATTAGTCAAAAGTCGATCTATAATGAGTTGAGATGTATTCAAAGCAAGATTTTTGTATTCAGATTGATTTTGATCTTCACTTGGCAATTGTTGTATTTCTGGTACGAATTCAATCTGATGGGTGTGCATAAAGACAAAGAGAGAGAGGTAAACATGTTGATTAGAACACTTTAGGTCAGCATATCACATCAACAGCCGACGATATTTATTTATTTATTTAAACACATAAATATTGGTACAAAGAAGCACCAGATACATATGTGCCACACAAATCTCATTTGATTTGTGTGAGAGCTGTGATACTGCTCAGGTTCCTAAACTGAAGCAGGGGGTTTTCTTAGGAAGGCCATACCCGGAGCCTTTGACCTAAAGGTCTGATCCACAAGGCAGTGAAGCATCGTAAGGAGATGCAGTCCCATGGTAGCCGGTCACCAATAATTGGTTCATACGCCATTTGTTCCCTCAGGATACTGGAGTCCATGTGCACCATTGGTTTGGAATCAGGGTTTTCCAACTTCCCTAGGTGAACTTTCCGTCTCCACCAACCCGGTT
Organism: Schistosoma mansoni; assembly: GCF_000237925.1. Taxonomy (NCBI): domain Eukaryota; kingdom Metazoa; phylum Platyhelminthes; class Trematoda; order Strigeidida; family Schistosomatidae; genus Schistosoma; species Schistosoma mansoni. The sequence continues at coordinate 722,913 of NW_017386009.1, read as the reverse complement.
AAAGCGCCGGACATTCGCTTTTCGTCCTCTCAATTTCGTGAACAACACCCCCGCCACGAGAATGCAGTGAGTAGGACTTCCCTGACAGAGGCCGTATAGGCGTGGCCATGTGAGAGCATTTGGAGAGGAAGAGCGGGCTCTCCCCACTCTCGGCCGTACCAGGACATTTGGGGGCCAACGAGATGTGTAGAATTCAGTAAATACAACTGATAAGGGTTGATCATTAAAAGTAGATGAGATTTTAGATATGGGATAGTATAACACTAGGAAACGACTTTCTCAGATAATAAGGCGCAGTTGAGTCGTCATAATAGGGAACTTCAACCACCACACCAAAGTAGTAAATATGATGCACATTAACAAGATTCTTCCAAAATGAATTAGAATGATTTCCAATTCGAAGACATCATTTGTAAGATGAAAGCAAATCTCAAGTCAGGATGTAGACCGATCAACTAACCCGTTTAGTAATATCCAAAACCAAACAAAAGATATACAGTTTTTTTTATGTAGGTTTGTTCTCTGAGCTGGATGGTTTGGTCGTGGAGCTTTCATCGTCCTTCTGAACGACATCATCAGCACAAGCTTTGGGTAGAAAAGAAGCGTTTAAATTTCTCCACATGTGCACCTCGATGTTGATTGGTTCTTATTGACCTTAAATCTGTCATTACTGTCATATAGAGTATTTCAAGTAAAAAGCTAACCAATGTTACTTATATTCTAATCTTGATGTATCATATTTGTCGTTAGCTACCGATTGATAATGGATAAAGTAATAACTTCATAAGTGAGAATGTTGCTTATAATTTCTTTATATTTGTCTAATATCCTACTACTGCTCATATCACATACAGTATTGTAAATCAAATTGTACTTGTAAGCAAAGATGGATAGTGGCTAGCAGTGGAATCCATGACACGCGTTTCGTCCTATTTGGGACTCGTCAGCTGGTTGTACCTGAATCTCAGAGTTGATGTTCACTCTGGGACTGGAACCCAGTACCTTTCGCTTCAAATGCCATCGCGTTATCCACTCAGCTACTGAGTCCTGATAGTCACTTCTTGTGCAATAGGGTTAAGTTTAAATTCACTTAGTATTGTTTGTTTGAATCTTCCCATTGATGTTTAGGACTGCAACTGGTCAGTCTCTAATTCAAACAAACAATACTAAATCAAATTGTACTTGTTTACACAACAACTGTCCATAGACTATAGTTTAATAGTATTACACGAATAGCTTAAATAAGAAATATGTGGTCAAAATGAACCCTACACGTTCTGAGTAAAAAGAATCTACTAGTTTCATTCGTAGGTTACATATTTTTGATCATAGATGTATTTGGAACGATTCGAGTATGTTGGGATCAATAAGTGATACACCTGTCTCGATGTGCCCTGTTGGTTGGCATAGGAACAGATCGACAGAAAACTAGTCTTAACCAAACCAAATTGTGGCATCAATCTTTAAAGTCACTGATTATTGGAGTGAGCCATGAAGTTAGTTTCAGACGATCAGGTTGTGATCTGAGCGATTGTCATGACCAACATTTATTTATTTTGTTTAAACACATAAATATTGGTACAAAGAGGCACCAGATATATATGCGCCACACAAGTCTCATTTGATGTGTGTGAGGGCTGTAATACTGCCCAATCGCCCAAACTGAAGCAGTTGGTCTTCTTAAGGAGCCACACCCAGAGTCTTTGACCTAAATATCTGATCCACAAGGCAGTGGAGCATCGTAAGAAGATGCAGTTCCATGGTAGCCGGTGACCAACGACAGTAGTGCCACGAGAAGGCAGTGAGTAGGACTTCTCTGGCAGAGGCTATATGCGCGTGGCCATGTGAGAGCATTTCGAGACCAACATTTAGAGAAATCGAGTGACAACTGAAAATCGGTTCCAATAGAGCAGATGTATTTCCTGTTTATGGTACATGAGATCTTGAGTTTCAAAATTATTTCACACTTTTCAAATCAAATTATCTATGCTTGATCGTTTCTACTATTACTAATGCTAACACTCTGATATTCATCTTGATAATGTCATCAAACTGTAATGATATAGTGAGGTAACTAGGACCAATGCAAAATATGTTTAGGTTTTAACTTGCTTATGGTTGACTGAATTTCGTCAACTCAACACTAAAAACAATTGTCAACCAACACCAAGATCAGAATTTTCAATACAAATGTCAAGACAGTTCCACTGTATGGGGCGGAGACGTGGAGAACTACGAAAGCCATCATCCAGAAGATACAGTTGTTTATTAACAGTTGTCTACGCAAGATACTTCAGATCCGTTGGTCAGACACTGTCAGCAACAAGTTACTGTGGGACACAACAAACCAGATTCGAGAGGAGGAAGAAATCAGGAAGAAGTGCTGGAAGTGGATAGGGCACACATTGAGGAAATCATCCAACTGTGTCACAAGACAAGCCCTCACATGGAATCCTGAAGGCCAAAAGAGAGGAGGAAGACCAAAGAACACATTACACCGAGAAATGGAGACAGACATGAGAAGAATGAACAACAATTGGATAGAACTAGAAAAGAAGGCCCAGGACAGAGTGGGTTGGAGAAAGCTGGTCGGCGGCCTATGCTCCATTGGGAGTAACAGGCGTCAGTAAGTAATTAAGTATTATACATATAGAATTATGCTCCTCCACGAGGGGTAACAGGCGTAAGTAATTAAGTATCAATTCATAAAACTAACCTCATTGAATACATTATTTCTTGATCTTTCAATAAATTTTAAACGATTTTGAAAAAAATTTATACTTGATTGATTAGTCATTGATACTTTAGCTACAATTGAATTTAATTTCATTGGTAAATTTCTACCAGAATATTCAAGTATACCAGCTAATGCTTCAGCTGCTAAACCTTGACCACGATATTTTGATTCAGCTATCATGACAGATAATTCACCTGAAATATTAAATGTATACAAACTACATGATGTATAATATAATTAGAGGGGATTTTGTGGAGATTTCAGTATTTTCATAGTTGAAAGCATGAGTCAATTGAAGCTAGACCACCAAGGAAAACTTGGAAGCACTGGACGACTGTTTCCTCCTATTATGGGACTCCTCAGCAGTGCGCATCCACGATCTCACCTCGCGAGATGCCGGCTCAGTGGTTTATCGGTTAAGTGCTCTGGCGAGAGACTGATAGGTCCTGGGTTCGAATCTCGCGAGGCGGGATCGTGGAAGGGCACCGCCGAGGAGTCCCACCATAGGGAGGAAACGGTTGCCCAGTGCTTCCAGGTTTTCCATGGTGGTCTAGTTTAAATATTATCAATTGACTCGTGATTTCAACTATGAAAATATAAAATATTTGAAAAGAGGAAGAAGAAAGTAACAACATTGGAAATAGAATTTCTTCATGATATATCTTGCTGATTGAATGCTATACTCGGATCCTAAACTATTCTCGTAACCCCCCAAGCTAGAACTACACAGTGACTTGAACACGAGAGAAAAGGTACAAAATATACGAGAAGCACTTTACTCAAAAGGTTCATTCATGTACAGAAAATCTAAGGCTTTTATAGTATTTTAGAAGTCCTTGGGTTTTCCTGAAAATTCTAGAATACTACTAAACAAAGTAACAAAGTAGTAATCAGCCAATCAGAACCCTGCCATGTGACTTTTCACTTTCGCGATGTTTCTAGCAAAACTTCTAGTCAAACACTGATTGGATAAAATGCTTCTTAATGTTTCCTGAGCTTGTCATGTCTATTGCGAGTAGTTTGCAGGATCATTTCAACACTTCAGTAAGAATTTACAGTCATTTTTATGACTTATTTAATTGATAAAATGGATAGCAACAAATAACAGGACAGATTTAGATCAATTACCTAATATTGTACGAAACCATCTATTTCATCTACATCGATTTGAATAATATAACTATCTCTGATAAAAGAAAGTGTAAATAGTGCCTCAAAATACTTAACTCCATAGATATTTGAAGGTGACCTTACTGGTAATAATGAAGTAAGCTAGCTGCAGATATATGGTTAAATATCAACGTTGTATTATGTTACCTAGTACTCATTTAAACTGTTGTTCAATCTCCCATCTAACCAGTTAAGTAATCTAATATATTTTCGCTCTTCAACACACAGATTGTTCTCTTCAGACTTTTAGTATCTTGATCTTTGCTCATGATTGATTGAGAGTATACACAAGATCAGGGTACAACATATCAAAGGACATCAACTGTTAGCTTGAATGATGTAGCTGGCTTCTTATTTCTTAGTTGGAGTTTGTCATAGATCACAAGATTTTAATCGCTGTGATAAAGTTGTAAATCTATATTTAGGGGCTCTGTAGATGATACAGTTCAACTTTTAACATTACTGTATACTTGTTATTTCAGATTAAATTTATTCTTCTTTAAACTATATATCCTATGGTTGATTGCCCATAGTCAGTGATATTATTAATTTGACAATCTTATATTTCATGGTGTCAATACTCTCTTTATCTTCATCGTAGGAGTAGGTTGGAAGAAAGTTAGGGGCGACCAGACCAAAACGTGGCATAAATCCATGAAGTCACTCACAAGTGGACTGAGTCATGTTGGTAGGTGTAGACTACCTGGTTGGGATTCGCGAGATGATAGCAATCGATGCTTAGAGACCTTGAATGACATGGCTGAAAATCGTTTACGATGGCGTGGATGCATCCACACTTTGTGTTCTCCCAAATTCTTATCTTCTGAATTCGCCATGTCTCTATCTTTTTTTCTCTTTCCAAATTTATTTCGCTGAATTATACTCCTTGAATAACATTTTCAAACCCTAATCATTCCGTTTACTGCTTATACTTTTACTACTTCTGTAGTGTGGTCTACTTATATCCATATAAGTAGTATATAGTGATGGTCAGACATAGAATGTATTTTGGCGGAAGATCAACAACGAAAGAACTGAAATGAAGCGCAGTTGGTAGGAAAATGCATGAACAGTGGAATTAGAGAAGATGAACTAATATTTACAGAAGAAATAGTCGAGATTAAGACAATCGATTGTTATTTTGCAAATTAACTGTTTGCTACTGTATGGTTATCAGAATTTAGTGAGATAGTCTGTAATTTGGGCTTAAATACATTCGATTGTCCCCACTCGTGTTCTTGTTTACTACACTTCTACTACTATGGGATTTGAATCGACAACTACATCTCTGTGTTAATGTCGTATGGTGACTCGAACTGATGTACGTCCGTACGAAGTTCTACGTTGTGACTAACTGACTGACTTTATCTTCATATAAAGTGTCAGAAGTTTAACCTGATAGAGATAATATATAAGTGGAAGATATAATGACCGCAATATTTCACTTCACAATAAGTCAAGAGTAAATAGATAAGTAATAAGCACTCTGATTACCTTCAAAATCATTGATAGTATGAGAATATGTAATAAATAAATTAATATCACCAATCATAGAATAGATTTCTGCATTTTCATGAATATTCAATTGTGATTCATCTAGTTCAACTTTGATATTATTCAATGACCAATAGTCTTGATATAATTGTTTACTAAGTAAAATGAAAGTCAATCGATCATCTAAGTTACACCATTGTTCTTGTGCTTCAAATTCCTTCGGTGTAGAATAAGGTTTTTTCGAAATAAGAGATCAGATATTTTCAAAGAAAAACAACAAAAATATATATATCAGAAGGGGTTTGGTGGAGATTTTAGTAATTTTATAGAGTTGAGATCATGAGTCAATGGTTGCTCAATTTCGTGGATTGGTTGAAGTTAGACATTAACACCGTTGGATACCGGCCTACTCAGTGGTCTATCGGTTAAGTGCTCTGGTGCGAGACTGGTAGGTCCTGGGTTCGAATATCGTGAGTGCGGGATCGTGGGTGCACGCTGCTGAGGAGTCCCACAATAGGACGAAACGGCCGTCCAGTGCTTCCAGGTTTTCGATAGTGGTCTAGCTTCAATTGACTCATGATCTCTACTCAATAAATATATATATATATATATATATATATATATATATATATATACAAAATTTAGACAATGTATGTAATCTATTTATCATATTTCTATACATGACTATGAATAAAGGGGATGTCGTCGGGTTCTTGAACTACCGAACAAACGCTTCAATATATGACATATATACAACCAGATACCGATGGTATATATGTATATATGACCAATTCACTAGATACTTTATTTACTGTGGAGTAAAATGACAATAAGTCATACACAACCACTCTAAAACCTTTTTGTCGACGTATCGTATATCATTACAGTTGATTTACAGAAACTATTCCTGTTAGTTTGTATTACAGCACGGTTAACCTTTTTTGAGTAGCAACAGTACAAGTTTCATTCTGATTGTCCTCATTTCTAGTTTCCCATCTTCTGACGATGGATATGTTAGTTGTCCCCGTTGGTTATGTGTGTAGTGTGGTCTACTTATATCCTCATAAGTAGTATATGGTGATCGTCATAGATTGTATTTTGGCAGAAGATCGATAAGAAAAGAATTGAAATGAAGCGCAATTGGTAGGACAATGCATAAACAATGAAATTAGAGAAGATGGATTGATATTTACAGAAGGAACAGTGAAGATTGAGACCATTGATTGTTATTTTGCAAATTAACTGTTTACTACTGTATGGTTATCAGAATTTAGTGAGACAGTCTGTAATTTTATGCTTAAATACATGTGATTGTCCCCATCAGTGTTGTTGTTCACTACACGTCGGCTAAGGCTAGTCATTTATTGATAATTCAAGTTAATACTATTTCATTATCGAAATACAAATGTCTTCAAGTCAATCGTAAGCCCGAGATACTGTTGTCGACTGAGATTTTCTTACACAATAACTTTTTTTCGATATCATGATGGTGTACTGAGTTAAAGGTGGATTAGAATCATAACTGAGCTAAAAGCAGTGATTCGGGACCTACAATCACTTTTCCAATGTCTTAATAATTAACTTGAGTCAAAGACTAAATATTTGTACCACTTTAATCAAGAAGCGTTAGAAAGTATCTCCAGGACTTGTGAGTTAACTATTAGTCATTATGGAGACATTTATGACATCTTAAGTTAGTCAGTTAGCAAAACAGTAGAACTTCGTACGTACATACATCAGTTCGAGTTGCTATACCGCATTAGCACAGAGATACAATTGTCGATTCAAATCCCATAGTGGTAGAGGTAGTAAAAGTATAAGCTGTAATCGGAAAGACTAGGGATTGAAAATGTTATTCAAGGAGCATAGTCCAGTAAAATAAATTCGGAGAGAGAAAAAAAGGACATGAATAATTTAGAAGATTAGAATTTGAGAGAACACAAAGAATGTATGCACCTGCAGATATCTCGCGTACGCCGTAAATAACGCAAGTTGGCAAAAACTAGACGAACCTTCTGTATCCGTGCTGAGATTTCGTCACACACCAGATCACAAAGGCTGATGAGACTACCAATATAAGTGAAGCTGTCAACTACTTCACTCCCTATCATTAGTTCAGGTGCCGATGAGACACAATCTTGAAATAACATTTTGCATTTCGAGGGGGAGAATCGCATCCCGAACATGCTTGCATTGTTGCTTAGGGTGGTTAGAAGACTCTGTATTTTGGTGATGATGAAAGTGTTATCTCTAAAAGCATGTCAACGACAAAGTTAGACGAGAATGAAGAGAGTGGACAGCCCTGACGAACACCACTTAAGGTAATCAATTTTGATGACAGTTCGCCATAGGCTCTAACTCGACTAGTTGTGTTCGAGTAGAGAGCCTTGATGAGGTTAATGTACTTCTTTGGTACTCCTTTCAGTGACAAACACTGCCATAGAACCTCACGATTAACGGAGTCAAATGCCGCCTTAAGGTCAAGAAATACTACTATTGTGGGACGTCTGAATGTACATCTATGTTCTAGGACCTGACGTAGAGTGAATATCTGGTCTATACAACCACGTCCAGGTCGGAAACCAACCTGATTTTCTCTAGTCTGCTCTTCACGAGCTTTCGATAGGCGTCTAAGTATTATTGAAGCTAATATTTTAGACACTATATTAGTCAAACTGATCCCTCAGTGGTTGTCACAAGAGGACTTTTGTTCTTTCTTATAGACTGGCACAATCAGTGATTGGGACCAGTCAGATGGGATTACGTCCAGTTCCCAGATTCTACCTAAAACGTCAGTCAATTTCGCTGCTAGTGCTGGACCACCATCCTTAAAAATCTCAGGGGTAATTCTGTAAGGGCCTGCTCCTCTCCCACGCTTCTAGTTTCCTATGGCTTTTTCAACCTCGTAAAGAGTTGGTGGACTTACATCAATTTTCCATTCAGGTTGACTGGGGATCGAGGGAAACCCAAGTGTAGCTGAAGGGCAGTTGAACTGATCCCTAAAGTGTTCTGCCCATCGATCCAATCTCCTAGATTGTGAATGAATAATATGTCCATCTTTTTCCGAGATAATTTCGCTGACAGTTGGATTCCTAATACCGGTTTCTTTAATAAGTCTGAACAGTAGTCTGCTGTTAGCTATTACCGCTGCCTTTTCCATCTCTCTTGCTTTCGCTACCCACCACTGTTCACGATCATTGCGTAGGCTTCTTATTAGGCTGCGCTTAAGCTGACTCCGCTCTTCGTTATGTTCAGGGCCAGATGAGATAAGTTTTCGATCATCTATCAGTGTGGTAGATGCTGCTGAGATCTAGTGTTCCTCCCCAACTTTATGGCTTACCGTACTAGCAGATATCCACAGTTTTCGGATGTCATTCCACGCTGCCTAGGGGTGGACACAACTTACATGGCTGCCTAATTGTTTTTTTAGTTGTCCCTCAAATATATTTATAGCTTACCTATCATTAAGTAGAACCCTAATAGGCTTCCTTGTAGCGTCTTTCCTACGTCCAATAAGACACAGACAGATAGCGCTTGCACTAGAGCATGATCTGAATCTAAGCATGCGCTTCAGAATGAGCGAGTCTTCTATCGAGCCCCTTCATCGGTGGCTGATAGCGATGTGATCTAATTGGGTACAACGTTGTGACGAATTCGGGGGTCACCATGTCAAAAGGTGTTTTTTATTGTGCTTAAAGTTAGTATTTATAAGAAACAGGCGGTTATCTGAGCATAGATGCAACAGATGGTCGCCATTATCTGTTCTTTTAGTCACGACACCATAAGATCCACCCAGGTGTCTTTCCCTTTCGCTTAGTTTACCTACTTGAGCATTAAAGTCACCAGTCACTATTACTACATCAGAGCGCCCAACGTTTTGGAGATCAGAAATCTTTCTGTAAAACCCATCTTTTACCTCATCTGAGCTGCAGTCAATGGGACAGTAGGGAGAAAAGACGAAGAGGCAACGACGAGTGTCCCTATCTTTCCGAGTCCTTACCGGTCCGTTTAGTCGGACAGCGCACAAACGACTGTCTACTGGGATCTAGTCTAAGAGAACTAGTTTTGCCCTAGGACTCAATGCTATACCTACATCATCGAGGTCACAAGAAGCAGCACCAGGGCTCCCAGACACACGAAGCGTGAATCAAGATGGATTTTATTTTGACATGGTGAGGTCAATTAAATGACGCTACTCGGATCCTGTATGCGCGTTTCGGAGACGCAGCATACATCGATGGCGCGAGATTCTGAAGTCCTGGCTAAGGAAGCCTGTTGTCCTATTTGGCACAGTGTTCCGACGTTAAAAGCTCCTACATACAGTTTAGAGCGTGGTTTCAGGAGACCAGGAATAACGTTCTGCGTACTCAAATAGTTTGCATTGGCGGCGTGGAGTGATAAAGGAAACGTGAGAACAACTAGTTGTGGAGATAAGAGAGTTATTATGAGGTGTAGGAAGGATTTGATTGTGACCAACTTGGTGTGCTGTTACGGGTATGAGGGCTGATGTCTCTTTCCGACTGCCCATACCGCTGAAGGAACATCTTAAGTGAATCTGAAACTATTCGTAGAATTGCAATCAACTGTTTTAAGCTACTTAACATTGTAATTAAGTGAGTTAGGATATCAAGTTACATAGACTAGTATCTCACTTACAAGTCAATCGGGTAGGATTCCATTTGTATTATGGACTATACAGGCGAAACATTGGTTACTGCTACTAAGTAATCCATTGAATACCTAACCATGTACACACAATACCATTTCAAATTGGACAACATCAGAGAGATTTACACAGACCAACTGATTAATATGTTTGCTTTTATGCGATTAGAATTTAACAGTAATATAACTCCCAGTTTTCCGATATTATAACATACACCTGAAATGATCTGTCAATTCGAACATTAAAGTATTCTTCACTTATTTATAATAAATACAGGAACCCGGAACTTGATGGTACCGGGACGAGTTTTCCTAATTCATATCAGAACAGTGAATGAGAGGAAATCGACAAAATGAATAGTTTAGAGAAGGGATCCCTTTTCAACGAATTTATTATCAAGCTGTAAAATCGTGTATGTATACATGTATATGAAGATTTTTTCTTATTACATAATCTAGCATGGCAACTTGAACTGATGTAGGTACGTACGAAGTTCTACGTTGTGACTGATTGACTGATTCTATTACATCATCACGTGTACTCCTTCTTCACATGTCCTCATGAAACTAATTTTCATATGTATGTAGAACATGATGACAAATTCGTTGAAAAGCGATCCCGTTACTGAAATTCCTGTTTTTAACGTTTACATAGGAATTATATGTTAATTTAAGAAAAAGAATGGTAACGACGTTGAAATAATCATAGCATTTTAGCGTAACTTATTATGCAACAGTAGTATATCTTTTTTTATTTATTTAAACACATAAATATTGGTACAAAGAAGCACCAGATACATATGCGCCACACAAATCTCATTTGATCTGTGTGAGGGCTGTGATACTGCTCAGGTTCCTAAACTGAAGCAGGTGGTTTTCTTAGGGAGCCACACCCGGAGCCTTTGACCTAAAGGCCTAATCCACAAGGCAGTGGAGCATTGTGAGGAAATGCAGTCCCATGGTAGCCGGTCACCAACGATTGGTTCATACTCCATTTGTTCCTTCAGGATACTGGAGCCCATGTGCACCATTGGTTTGGAATCAGGATTTTTCAACTCCCTAGGTGGACTTTCCGTGTCGACCAACCTGGTTAAAGCGCCGGACATTTGCTTTTCGTCCTCTCAATTCCGCAGACAACAGTAGTGCCACGAGAAGGCAGTGAGTAGGACTTCCCTGGTAGAGGCTATATACGCGTGACCATGTGAGAGCATTTCGAGAGAGAGAGCGGCCTATCCCCACTCTCGACCGTACCGGGGCAGTAGTATATAAAACATGTAAAAAGTTTGCACGAGTATATGAGAATAGTTTAGCAGCTTAATCGATTTTAAAACGAATTCGCTAAACCCATCCATACTCTAACGTTGGATGACATTAGAAAGTCACGTTATCACTTGTAAAATAAATACTGAAAATCCAAATTAAACAACTGATTATCCTGTGTACGTATATTGATCGTGCAAAACTATTAACAATTGCTCAAACTACATTAATTGGATGAGTGACACGAATGAGACCAAATTATCTCAGATAGACATAATACACTGGAAAAAAACAAAATACCCGTGGCACACAGTGTCATCAATTCTTGGAATCTGTTGCCACAAGCAGTGGTGTCCGCACCTTCAATTGACTTATTCAAGAGATTAGACGCTCACAGAAGCATACTAGTAAAGAAATAATATAGGCTGTAGGCTTTCCGTCTTTACTACACAAATCTGGAAGTAATTTACATAAATATATAGTCTAGGCCACATATCTGACAGACTACTTGTCACATCACAGTATTTAAAAACTCCCCAATTAGAAAGATCATTATTAACTCTTTAACGTAATGTCGATCCCAATCTCGGATAAAGGGGAAAAGTTGGGCATGGAATCATCAACCCATCCCGTTGAAAGCAACCTTGCTAAAGAAACGCTAACATAAAAACCACTTAAACTCTGTCCTCCGAGTTGAAGGAAGAATTATGACGTCTAATGATGAAAGCCCGATATTTTTCGAAAGTCACAGGGTCGATGCCCCTTCTAATAACCAGAGCAACAATTAGTATATGTACACGTAATGTCCTACAATGTGGGAGGACTAATCAAATAGCTGTGGAAATGAGATGATACAACTTGGCGGTTCTCGGAATAAGTGAAATCCATTGGACGCAGGTTAGATAGAAAAGACTATCATCGAGAGAGGCACTGTTGCACTTTGGTCATGCAGATAAATTCTTTGTGTCGTGACATACGAGAAGCCTTATCGGTGTTATTTAAAGAAGCACGAAAAACACTGATAGGATGGGAATCTCATGGGTCCGGAATCGATGGAGCATCCTTCAAAACAAAGGAGGGTATTACAATGAAGGAAAGCACGGAATACAATAGACAGCTTCGATGCGACTAGACAATTTGGATTTCTCAGATGACCTGGCTATCCTATCCCATACGCAGCAACAAATTCAGATAAAGACGGTTAGTGTATCAGCAAAGTCTACATCAGTAGACCCCAACATACACAAAAGTAAAAGCAAGATCCCGAAATACAACACAGGCTAAACTAACACAATCATACTTGATGCAGAAACTGTGGAAAAGATGGAAAACTTTTAAGCGTCTGGTCAGCATCATCAAAGAACAGGGAGAATCTGATGCATATATAGAGGCAAGGATTGACAAGTTACGGGCAACATTCATACAATTGAAGAATATCTGGAATTCAAAACCACTGTCAGCCAACATCAGTCAAAATCTTCAATACGAACGTCAAGACAGCTACAATGTACGGAGCTGAAAATCGGAGAACTAATAAAACCATCATCAAATAGGTACAAGCCTTTATTAACGGTTGTCTGCTCAAGATACTCAATGTCCGTTGACCGGATACCAGCAGCGACAACCCACAACGGAAGAGAACAAACCAGCTTCCAGCTGGAGAGGAAATTAGGAAAAGATTTGGGAGATAGATAGGACATGAATTGCGAAAATCATCAAACTAGACCACGAGTCAATCCCTAACATGGAATCATGAGGAGAAAAGCAAGAGAGGAAGACCAAATAACACACTGCGTCGGGAATCGGAGGTAGAGATTATAAGAATGAATAGCAATTGAAAACAAGTGGAAAGGACTGTTCATGACAGAGTTCGATAAGCAATCCTGGTGGGTGATGTTATCTGTCCACGAAAGATAACAGGTGTAAGTATATTACTTGTAAACAGATTACGAATTATCCGGTAACAATGCCTATAAAAACAATCCAAGCTGTATGCGAACGCGTAGTCCCGTAGTAATACTAAGTGATCATTTAGTGCTTCTAGGTTTTTAACCGTGGTTTCAGACCAGTTAGTGATTCAAACTATGAGAATTCCATAATCCTCACAAATTCCCCTACAATAAGCCAATTTTACTTGATTTATGGAGCAGATAAATATATGGATGATTTGGAATCATAATGTGCAGTGAGACAAGTAACACTCATTATCGTCATATTATAAATTATCGTAAGACTACACACCCTCAATCATACAGCCGTTAGCTAATGGAACATGGAACGACTACTATGTGACAAACATTCCATGTGAAAATAATTATTAAGTGAACCAGTATTTAATAACCACAGCGTGGTGCGACAGTATTAAAACTTGATGTCGAGCTCGAAAAATAGATTCCCATGACTCCCAGTAAGGTGTCGGAAAAGCTCTCAATTTCTTAATTTATGATCGGAACTGATGTGTTACTTTTAAGACATGACTATGATTATCGATCTGTCATGCTTTGATAAACGTATCGACTAAATTGACAATCTATCTATTAGGAATGATTGGGTATTACTCACTGCGGCACTGCCTGTTCAAATTGGGATGGGTATTTTATTAAACTGCCTGAGATTAGTCTGCCTAACATGAGACTGGAGCTGTTTTAGTAAATACGAAATCACCATTCTTGTCAGAGTAGACCAATAGCGTCTTTATTGAGGACAGAGACGATAAACAAGTCTTACAAGGTAACCTTCGTAGTCATGTGGATGAGATAAAGTGACTGTGTACAATTAAATTAAAAGATTTGATTGTGTGGCAAATTGTCTATCATAACCACTTACTACATATTTCAATTACTTTGTCAGACCGAACAATTTATGCCCTTAAATATTAAAAAGCGTCTAGAAAATGCGACAGCAAGCCAGATACTGTTAGCGTTTTGATTCAATCAGCATGTAAATTAGTTTACGGTAGGTTATATAAGTATTCGGGCGAACTTGAGTTCTAGAAAAGTTTTTGCAGTTGTGGACACTACAGGTTTGGTGATAATAGGTTGAAATTAAACGTCTCAAGAACATAGACCTAGAATATAGCAGAAAGGCGGCTGTTCTTACATAATAAGTAGAAACTTTAGTCGGCGTCAAAAGAGTAAGTACTTTGTTGGTTACAGGACTTCTCGACAAATTTCACGAAAAGCGACTGAAACGATAAGACCCACTCAATCGGACTTACTGTAGGACGGGAGGACTATTGCTTAATTTTAAGTAACGATTGACGTGTTTTCATCAAGAACCTATAAGCAACTCAATCAGAAACCCGAAAATCATGATCGGATAAAATTAGGTTGTCTTTCTCATCGAGTAAAATATGATGACAAGTTTGTCAAAAAACTCCTCTGACCAGAAACTAGTTTACGCGGTTATAAGATTCGTCCTAGTGCAACTTGTGAAATAAGCAACTATGCACTACACAGGCTCAGAATCATCCTTACTAGATCACATATTGACCAATACAAAGAAATAGTCACAAACCTCCAGTATTTGCTACCCTTAGATAAGAGTTACCGCGAAGTCCTAGTCTTCGATTTTCATAACCTTGTCTACAACGATGTGTTAGCCTAATCGTCTGGAAAGCAAATATACAGGGGCTGTACACTTGGTACAATGGACAATAAAGTCACGTACCCAGACGTATAGGGACACACAAAATTCACTGCACTTCATATCCCTTGGACTACACTAAGGAGCTCGAGGAACTCTTCACGGTGGTTCATCAAAGAGTTTCACACTCTTCCTCGTATAAGAATATGGGAGGGATTTAGGCTGCCTAGTATCGACGAAAATTTCAGTTTCGGTAAGCTTGAAGCATGTGCGCCTTGACTCTCAGCCAGTCTAGAAGATTGTATGAAGAGTTTGCTAAAGAGTCTATAAAATACTCTAAACGCTAAATAAGGGACTGAGAGAAGAGGCAGCATACCACGGTCACGGGTAGATATTAGTACTGCATCAATAGGTAGGGATGATTATGGTGAAGCTCACGTATAAAATTAATTTTGCAATGTATACACTATAATGATGCCCTTGCCTAGTTTTTAGTGACCGCTGCCCACACACTCTGAAGATTATAGAACTCGATATCTTTTATCTGCTAAATAAGCTTGTGATTAGACAGACTTCATGGGACCCGCTGCAATGCATTCTGGACTAATAAAGGAATAGACAGATTTCATGCCTCATGAACTTAGCAGTAGCCGGTGAAAATTAGTGCGCTCCCAAAAAAACCAAAGGTTTTCAATGCAGCCTACATCGACTTAAATATGGCTTTTCACAGTTTCTCACAGCCAGAAGCTACGTGAGATATCAGATATTGGGGTTGGAGGTAATTTTTACATGCGGATAAAAGACTTCCTAGACTTTCTAGTTGTTAAACTGTTTAGAGGAGTGTCTTAATGTACAGCCTTGGGGCGTTGTTCTCCCTGTATCTAAAAGGCTTTTTTCGCCTGAGTTAACCTAATTTGCTATAATACTGACAACTTCAAGTAATGGAGAGCGATAAATATGTTTTCGGAATCCTAAAACTAGCATCGGAAGTCATGTAAATTATCTCAAATTTATCAGTTACCAGTAAACGCGTGCAAGTGCATTAGGATGTAAAATGTCCACCAAAGTACATATACATAGAGTGAATAACACAGTACTATCAGTTGCCCGAAGATACACTGATCTGAAGTCATCGTTAGCCGAAGCTTACAACCACTGCATACTTCTGTGCGTTAGCTGCGAAAGGATTTAGGAGCTTATGGTTAATACTAGAGCCGCCAGTAATGTCGTTGCTAAATACTTTTTCACTTTGATGCCTTATAAACTGAAGTACTGCAAACAATTGTCTAGTTTCTGCTCAAAAAGGTACACAGTTATTGGAAAAAGTACGAAGAACCCCAACTAGGCTGATTCCCAAAATCGCAAAGCCCTCGTATGACAAACTAAATTTATTTCCCTTATCAAATAGAATTAGAAAGGATCACAGTTCTCAAATTACTCAATCATAGATACACATATGATATGTCTTCATTTTTCTTGTCTCGTAAATGACTTTATGAGGACATTGTAAAACAGTTCACAAGCCCAGAACGAATCACTTGTCAGACGACAATCAACTTTCGCATCAAATCATCAACAAGTTTAATCCATTACCTCATCTGTTGACACTTCAAAAGCTGGACCAAGTGGAAGACTACAACGAGCCACACACACTACCAAAATCGAAACGTATATAACAACTATGATGTCTCTAAGGAACTGTATTCTTGCAAAGAAAGACGATCCTTGTATTGTTTATTCATTTAAGCACATAAATATTGGTGCAACAGGATACCAGATACATATGCGCCACACAACTCTCATTTGATGCGCTTTCGTCCTCTTGATTCCGTAAACACTTACGCCACGAGAAGGCAGTGAGTGGAACTTCTCTGACAGATCGACCGGATCATATGAGACCTAAAGAACAGCTCGACTTCATGGCCATTCTATGAATGTTACAAATCTTGCATACTTGAAAGGAGTAAATGCTATCAATCTAAACTACTGAACTATGTTATGCTTCGTAAAGGTATAAAAAGCTTTCGAGGTATGACGAGTTTATCTATAAGACCTCTGTGTAGTATAGATGTAGATGTGTGAATAGAGTGAGTTTTATAAATATCAAAATGAATCAAGATTTTGGTAGTGGTCACAACGAATTGCACCAATTATGTTAATATTAGTAAAACACATCTATAAGTAAAAGTCGGAATGATGAACACTGGCTAACCTCTTGAGAAAACTGCGAATCAAACTTTCAAAGCACACATATACTACGAGACTAAGTCGTATGCAACCGACTGCACAACTTACAGTACCTCGTCCAGTGTCAGCTGTTCCGAAGATGTAGTTTCTCTCAACCACGAATCTTGCATCCAACTGTGATACTTTGGAACATGGACACGAAGATATGGGACCATAAACAGTCGAGGTGTTTCCAATACTGTTTCTTGATTTAATCTCATCCCTAAGCAAAATGTAATTTAACAGTTAACACCCCGTTTTAATCAAACATGAAAAAGAAGTCTGAGTACCAAATACATATAATTGTACAATTAGTCGGTCTTTGTTGTTCTTGTGTATATCTGCTGTGAATTATGTTTGCAGACCATTTTTATGGAACCTAGAACAGTATTTGAGAAATTAAGACAGTAAACATACCTCGTCGCCACAGCTCCTCGAGAGCATGACGTGCCAGAGACGCCCGAATTTTTAATCGTTCTGACACAACGGAAGGTGTTATAACCTTGTACTGAGGAACTTCTTTTAGCAGCTTTTCAAAAGTTGCGTTATCGAACAACACCATATTAGCTAGTTTATCCCGAACTTTTCCTTTAGACCATTTTTTCTTCTTTGCTTTCCCACCACCCTCTTTGGGTTTCATAGGCTTTTTTGATGGCTCTTTCTTCCCACCTTTCGGTGCTTGCTTTGGTGGCTAAAGACATAAGCTTACGTGGATTCCGACACTTACCATGCTTGTAGAGCGTGGGGAAGCTAACTCGTCAAATTGGCACCGTCACCCGCCAAAGGACGCTACTGATGTACAATGTCTCAGTACGAAACTCAATGTTTATAATATGACAGAATTACCCTAAAATGCATTTGTCTTACACGTTCCACTTCAGTTTAACTCTGCTGGTGGCACTTTATTCTGTACATTATATCACACTACTTCTCAGATACTCGAGAAGCAGAATGAAATGTTTCGGCAATACTAAATTTTATGGATAAATCAGATTCAGGTTTGTGCAGTAAGAACATAAGCTCAATGGCCTATCTTATGCCTTTTCAAGCATACTTCTGTGAGTGCCTAGTCTTCTTCTGGATGGGTCATTTAAGAGGGCGTAAACCTCTGCTTGGGGTTACAGGCTCCAAGGACTAATGGTTCAAACGGTTCAAATGGTTGTGGACGGGATAGAAGCTTTCGCTTAACGGGCTTCCATGTCTAGTAGCAGGGGATCACCAATACCTCCAGGCAAGAACCTAGGTATATTAACGATAATAGAGGAAAAAATCGGTAAATCATAATATGTTATCCTTAGTCCTTAAGAATAGATCAAGTTTCCTCTTAGAGGACTCCTGGAAAGTCACTTGGACTAGCTGAGTCTGCAGAAAGTTCCAGCATTTGATAACTCTTACGGAGTAGGAGTTGTGTCTACAGTCTGTTCTGCTATGTTGGGTCTCCAGTTTCTGGGTGTTACCTCTTACGTTAGTGTTGTGGCTAAGCTTAGGATGTTTAAGGGGATGACCAGAAGTATTAAGGGTACTGTAAGTCATAAGGTGACCTCTAAGACACCTGTACTCTAACGGGTAAAGGTTGAGTGATTGGAGGCGCTCTTCATAAGGTTTGAATTTGAGTCTCTGGACTGATTTCGTGGCTCGACGTTGGATACTTTCCAGAGTGTCCTTATCCTTTTTGGAGGAAGAGAGGAAATACTATGTTTCCGTACTCTAAATGGGGACGAATAAAACTGTTGAAGATTATGTGGAAGGTTCTACCGTCAAACTGGCCAAAAATCAGACTCGTTTTATCTTCACTATGCGTATACACCTCATACATATTGATTATCTTTTGCACTTAATTGAGACTTTCATAGCATCACCCCAAAACTATGACTGTACACGTACAAACACTTATTCTAACGTCATATCTTACCGCGGTAATAAATTATTTACTTATTGATTTATTCTGTTTTATTTTATTTTTATTACTTGTTTTGCTATACATACATAGTTGTTTATTCTTGTTCTGCGTTGAGATATTTACGTATTCCGCGTCTCCTTTATTTCCATTTCCTTAGTTTCTTCCTTTCCTCCGTCAAAATCAATTCAAAATTCTTGCCAATTACGCAGAACCTGATTTATTATTACTATTCCATTATTAGTATTTAATTTTCCTTTTCCTTCCTTTCTCAAACATGGCAAATGTAATGCTAACATTATTGAAAATTGTGTATTATTGCATTTTTGAAGAAACTCGAAATGGTTTCTTCACAGTACTTTAGTACTCATAAGGTGTTTGTGAATAATAATAGTAATAATGTTACCAGTGCAAGGTTTGCTTGAGAGGCGTTTTTGCCACAGTTAGCATACGATTTCAGGTCGTAGGGTACCAACACTCCCAAATCTTTTTAGACCTGGCAAACCTCTAGAGAGGAGTTACCTAAGTTGTAACTATAGTCTGCAACATGTCGCAGATGGACTACTTTGAACTTTGAAGTGTTGAAGGTGAGTCCGTTGTTGTCTGCCCAACTTTGAAGTCGAGTCAGATCCTCTTGAAGTGCTAGTATATCCTTCTGGTCACGTATCTCTCTCTAAAGTTTCACATCATCGGCAAAAAGCAATAAGTCTGATGAAACTTGTTGAGGAAGATCATTAATGTAAATCAAGAAGAGAAGAGGTCCTAGTATTGAGTCCTGGTGGACCCCATTAGGACATTCCATAGCCTGAGAGAGAGTGAAGTTAACCCTGACCTTAAAATGTCGGCTTTCAGCATTGGGAACTCTACTATACTTGTGAGTTCATTTGCATACAGTAAAAAGACTAAAAGACCCAGGACAGAAACTGGCGGTACTCAACTAAGTACTGGTTTCTAATTGGAGCACTTGGAATTTACTCTTACTTTCTTTCTACGACCTACCACGAAATCCTTAAGCCATCTTAAGAAAGGGCCGGCAATGCCTAGATTTCCCAGCTTCAAGAACAGCCTCTTTGTTGGCACCTTGTCAAATGCACGTATTTAAAATTTCAATTCGATACTTGAAGTAGATGCGTCAGAGAATCTTGAATTAGCTTTTTTAAGCGATGACGGCGTACCGCATGCTACCCGTATTCATATTATGACATTTTTCAGTTTTAGGATTAGGTCTATTAATATGACAGACCTCTGTCCACTTCTCGCTTGTTATAAGGAGATTTGTTGTGCGAGATAAACCTTTTCTGAAATCATGTTGTCCACTGTTTAACGAGTCGCTGGTTTCCACAAATGTCATAATGTTCTTTTGGCTATTCTCTTCAGTTTTTAGCGACGACACTGGTGAGGCTGACAAGTCCGCAGATTAATGGAAGTTGTCTTGGTCCTGTTAAATGTATGAGAGTGACAATTGTATCCCTCCAGTCAGTAGGTAAAACACCTTGGCCAAGTGACATATTAAATATCACAGTCAGTGTGAAGGCATTATATTGTGCGATTTGTCTTAAGATTTTGGGGTGTGGTTCATCCGGCTCTGTTGACCATGGCATCTGATTTTTCCTGATCATCCTCCAAAATTTCAGACCCACACTCTTCCTCAATTAGCTTGGAAATCCAATGCTGTATTCTTGTTTTGTAATTTGTGTATGAGAATAGTCTTTTAGGCTGTGCGATTACAAATTAGGCTAACTGCATTTCATATTTCCTCTGAGCTTCTTGGAAAGGAATTGTAGATTTATTTCTTATCGACCTGTAGTGTTCCATCATACTTGCAGTATCAAGGCTGGTGGCGATTTTCGAACATTTCCTCCTTCGTCTTAGAAAACGTCGAATATTCCGGTCTATCCAAGGATGATCGTGTTTCTTCACTCTCCTTGGGACTGTCCAGGTTGTAATTGGTCGAGTAGCCTGGTTGTATAACTGCCGGAAATTAGTGTGCGCCTCTCCTACTGATGCGACTGAGTCAATTATCCAGTTTTTTTAACTAATGCTGCAGAGTTGATCGCTTTCATGGAGATTGTTTCGCTCTGAACTTCGACAATGTGAAAACCCTTAATTACAGGGTTTTTCACCGTTTCGGCGGTAGACTCATCTATTTTGAGATGTTGAAGTTGCCATGAGATATCTCCTTTCTCAACAACCAGGGGATCCATTGACAAGCCGCCATAGTTATAATTAGTCGCTGGTCTTTTATCATCATCTGCAAAAAAATACTTTGCTAAAATATCTTGATAAGGCATCACCTTTCACAACATCATTTCTTCCCAAAATCAGTGTCTTTTTGTGTGTAAAAAGTGGTGGAATCTTTCCACTTCTCTGAGTCCCTTTATTTACAAATAAGAGAAATTCCTTCGAACTAGTTTCACAATCCATGACTCATTGTTTTCATACGAAACCCTAGCCTTACTGATCAACGCTTTGCATTCGTTCCTAGTCTTTCAATGAGTGAATCTGTCCCATTCAGAGCCCATAGACATAAACATACCCCAATGCTTTTCCATACGTCAAAGAAGTCTGTTGACCTAGTTAGTTACTTATGATAGTCAGTTGTTATGTCTATGCAGTACTAAATACGACACGAATGGAGACGTAACTAGGCTATGTACTTTCAAATACTGATTACTGCTCTTCATCTGATGATCCGGTACTTACTGATCAGTTCATCACCGCAGTACACTTCCTCATATAATATGTTCACAATTCAAACATTTGGGTGGTGTCTAACCTCATCATACATTACGTCACAAACCCTAAGGATGAATGAAAAAAACCATGACGGCTATTAGCCTTTTGTGGGTGAATAATTAGATTTGTGATATACTCAGTTTCATGAGTAACCATCAAGTCTAATGTCGCTGTAAATAATTCCCCAAAATCAATAGCTCATTAAGTGTTCGACATTGGATGCTGACCACGTTGTTTAAGTGGACTTGTTCAGCTGAAGGCTTTCGGTCATGCATCCGTACCAGATCACGTTGCAACACGGCGTGGGACACAGCTCCTACGTTCATTAGTCAGCTTATAGTAAAGGTTCCTCGATATATTGGTAACGTATCAAATATATCTTTCCTACCTCTCCTCGTCTGACTTCTGGTTTCTATTCGACTGGGAACGAACGATTATAGAAGATACTACTGGTTGCTAGTTGCAAAACTAGAATATCCGTGGTATCCTCAGTGGTGAGACCGACGTGATCTGGTACACCAAGCCAATATACTGTGAGTCTGTTCCATTTTGGAATATTATTATTCATTGTTATTGTTTATTTGAATTTTATATATTGTGATATACTGTTTCTTCGCGAGAATTTTTTTTCCCGGATATATTTTAATTAGACATTTTTCGTTATAATAATAATAATAATATATTTCTGCAGTAGCAGGTACACGCCATTTTTACAGGCATGATCTACAATTTACAACATATACTGGTTCACAGTATGCATCCCAAGCAAGCTTGTTTAGTAATTATAATCTATAAAAGTTGATAGCAGTTCATTCGTTCACATATAATGTGTTTTCATAAGAATAGTTTCCAAAGGGGCATAGAGTCCACGTTATATACCAGATCCAATCTCGACAAAAAGTGTGATAGGGTTTCGGTAGTGCTAAGTATTTATGTAATGCAGCTTTTTAAGTTTATAGTTGTTATAAAGTAGGCTTGTGGAGCGCCTGGTTCGAGCTATGACCTTGGGAAAGCGCGTTCGTCGGAGTGCTACTGGTAGCTAATTGTAAAGTTAGAATAACCCGTCGTATCCTCAGTGGTGAGCCTTACGTGATCTGGTACACCAAGCCAATAAACTGTGAGTCCGTTCCTTTTTGGAATATTATTATTCGTTGTTATTCTTTATTTAAATTTTATATATTGTGATATGCTTTTTTTCGCGAGTTTTTACCGGATATATTTTAATTAGACATTTTTCGTTATCTATATTACTATGACGGAACACTCACCCAAGGTTTTTAAGTTAAAGTCTATTCCCCCTATTTCGATTCAGTTAACGCCATTTTGGCCCGACAATATCGAGTCCTGGTTCTGCTACGCAGAAGCTGATTTTTGCATGCACGGAATCATGGACTCGCGCACACGATTCCTCGCGGTAGTTAAGGCGTTACCGCGCGAGTTTAACAGGTACGTAACACCTAGTATGTTTACTAGTGATGTTCCCGAACCTTACGAAACTCTCAAATGTTCGATTCTAAAACGTGGAGACCCAACCGACCGACAACGGTTAGACCAACTCTTCCATAACATCGACTTGCAACAGGGTTCTGCGACAGACATGTTGTTAAGAATGAGAGAGGTTATCGGCCAACGAACTTTCGATGATGGCCTATTCAGACAACTTTTCTTGTCTAAACTTCCTCAACAGGTGCAGGCAGTGCTTGTTTCATTTCAAAACAACGCCATAGATGAGCTGGCTGCATCTGCCGACCGAATCTTGGAAATCACTAAATCTTCTAAGGCCGAGGTTTTTTCCGCCAAGGAAAAACCCCAATCGACCCCGACTGACATAGCCGAACTATGTCACACGCTTACACGATATCTTAGAGTTCGTAATGACCGTAGTCGGTCAAAAACCCCGCGTAGAAGTGTCTCACGTAGGCGATCTGGCTCTCGACCACGAGAGACAGACAATCCCGACTGGTGCTGGTATCATAACCAGTACGGTAAGTCTTCCAGAAATTGCAGGAAACCATGCAATTATCCGACCTCAAAATCGAGTGACACGAAAAACAGTTCGGGAAACTTCCCAGCCGGCACGCGTTAACGGCAACCGTAGCCGGCGAACACAGCCGCCTCTTATATGTCACGGATGTGACTACGAAAGTTCGCTACCTCGTCGACACTGGCGCAGAAGTTAGCGTTCTTCCAGCAAATCCCGACGACAGACTTCGCGAGTCTGTTTTAAGTTTACAGGCGGCAAACGGAAAGCCGACCGCTACTTACGGTAAAAGGTACGTCTACCTTAACGTGGGTTTACGCAAACCCATACACTGGATTTTCGTTGTCGCAGATGTCTCTATGCCAATCGTTGGTATAGATCTGTTACAATACCACAATCTACTCATCGACACACGCTCACGAAGGTTAATAGACGGAAACACTAAGTTATCTGTTTGCGTAACTCCTTGTTCTGGTTGCAGGTTATCCCCAGTCACGGTTAAACACACCATAGACCCCTTGTACCAATCAGTACTCGACAAATACCCCGGGATATACCAATCGCAATCGAAATTGCCTTGTGTAACCAGCAATGTTACACATCACATCTCGACTACAGGACCACTTGTATTTTCGAAAGCCCGTCGACTCGCTCCCGAAAAACTTAGGTTAGCCAAAAACGAATTCGACCACATGATGGACCTAGGGATAATTCGACCATCGAATAGTCCATGGTCATCCCCATTGCACATGGTCCCTAAAAAGGACAGCAACGATTGGCGGCCAACTGGTGATTATCGGCGTCTGAATGCTAAAACCATTCCCGATCGTTACCCGTTGCCCCATATTCACGATTTGACAGCTACCTTGAAAGGTACAACTGTCTTTTCAAAAATCGACTTGGTTAAGGTTTATAACCAAATACCGATGGCACCTGACGACATTCCTACAACCGCCATCATCACTCCTTTCGGTCTTTACGAATTCTTGTGAATGCCTTTTGGTTTAAGAATGCGACTCAAACCTTCCAAAGGTGTATAGACGACGTCTTTCGAGGTCTCAACTTCGTACATGCGTATGTTGATGACTGTCTAATAGCAAGTCCAGACAGAGAATCACATCTCAAGCATCTGGACATTGTTTTCGATCGACTCCAAAGGCATGGCATTACTGTAAACATTCAGAAATGCCAAATAGGAACCAACTCCTTAGACTTCCTAGGAAACACCATTGATGCTCAAGGCATCCGACCCCTTAGGAGCAAAGTGGCGGCCATTCTGGATTACCCAGAACCGACTACGATCAAGCAGTTACGAACTTATAACGGACTTGTAAGTTTCTATAGACGGTTCATACCCAAATGCGCATGCCTTATGAAACCGTTAACCGATCAGCTTCGTGGAAATGCAAAATCAATTAGTTTAGACGACACAGCCCGTAAAGCATTCTCCACAGTTAAGGAACACATCGCTAAAGCAACCCTGCTTGCTCATCAGGACACTCAAGCGCCCATTAGTATCGCCGTAGACGCATCCGACTCAGCAATCGGAGGAGTCTTACAACAATGGGTTAACAACTCGTGGCAACCTTTAGGATTTTTCTCGAGACGGTTGTTAGACGCGGAATCTAGGTACAGCACGTTCGGTAGGGAACTCCTAGCTATGTATTGTGCTGTACGGCATTTCCAACATTCCATCGAAGGAAGAGAATTCACGCTTTTTACCGATCACAAACCTCTTACCTTCTCTTTAAGTTCATCTTCAGACAAGTACTCACCTCGAGAGTCTCGACAACTCGACTACATTTCGCAGTTTACTTCAGATATACAACACATTTCTGGAGCTAACAATGTAGTCGCAGACGCCTTGTCTCGAATAAGTTCCTTGAACAGTTTCCAAGGAATCGACCTTCTTAAACTCGCTCAGCTTCAAAAAGAAGACATTGATCTTCAGCATGAGTTATCCTCGACAACTCTTAAACTAAGTATTAAACAGATAGGAACAGGTAAGGAAACCTTACTTTGCGACACATCTACAGGTAGGGATCGTCCAATTGTACCAAAACATTATCGCCGCAACGTCTTCAATACGTTGCACAATCTTTCTCATCCAGGTGCTCGTGCAACAGTCAAACTTATAGCCGAACGGTTTTGTTGGCCTGGCATGAATAAAGACGTGAGGAAGTGGGCACGCTCCTGTGTAAGCTGTCAGAAATCTAAGGTCATAAGACACAACAAATGTCCCTTAGGCTCTTTCAAAACCTTTGACGCTCGTTTCGACCACGTCCATCTAGATTTGGTAGGACCCTTACCCGACTCAAACGGATACTCATATCTCCTAACATGCGTAGACCGTTTTACTCGATGGCCAGAAGCAGTACCGATTAAAAACATTGCTGCTGAAACCGTGGCCTGCGCCTTCGTCGAACGATGGGTAGCGAATTTCGGCTGCCCTTCAACCATCACTACAGACCGCAGACGCTAGTTCGAATCTGGACTTTTCCGTTGTCTGACCTCACTTTTAGGAATCACGCGCTTCCGAACGACCGCCTACCACCCACAATCAAACGGGTTGGTAGAACGTTTTCATCGACAATTAAAAGCTTCAGTATCAGCTTCAAACGTTTCACAGTGGACAGACGCTCTTCCACTCGTCTTGCTAGGTATCCGCAATGCAGTGAAAGCTGACATTGGATACAATGCAAATCAACTCGTTTACGGAACGACACTCCGACTCCCAGGAGAATTCGTGGATCCTTCAGCTTCTTCATTGAACATGGATCTAAACTCTTACACGAGTAGGCTTACAAACGCTATGCGTTCAATTAAACCTGCTCACACTCGACCTCAATCAACTGATGTTTTCGTTCAACCCGAATTACAACATAGTACACACGTCTTCATTCGTCGAGACTCACATCGACGACCCCTCGAATCAGCTTACGAAGGACCATTCAAAGTTCTTCAACTCAAACGTAAGTACTATGTAGTCGATAAGAACGGTACGAACGATAGCATCAGTATCGATCGCTTAAAAGCAGTGTACTTAGAAGGAAACCCTAGCTACGTCGAATTTCCCTCGGTACAATCGTTCGACACTGCTCCTACACTCGTAGTACCCTACACGACAACCGACACACAACTTGATACTTCGTCAACGTCGATAGATAAACCTAAAACAACGCATTCTGGAAGACGAGTAAGATTTCCAGAACATCTTAACGAATATTGCACGTAGGACATAAGCTTTATCTTGAATTACCCTTTCATAGTTTATTATAAAAAATTTTTTTTGATACGCTCATTTTGTTTATTTATATAAAAAACAAAACAAAAAAACAAAACATTTTTATTTTTTTGAGCGTATATATATTTTTTTATATATATAAAGAAACCAAAAAAAACCCATTTTTTTTCCGATCGCTTTTACGCTGTTAGTTTATTTTTTCCGCTCATCTTGTGTCCTTACGCAAGTACGAGTGTATTTTCGACATGTACTCACACGTTTTATTTTTCCTCTTTTCCAGGACGGCTGGAAAAGAACGACGAAGTTTCGCAAGGAACCGAAATTTTCTTTGTACTATATTTCTTTATTGCTATGTTGTACGTTTTGGTCCCATAGTTTAAGGAAAGACGACCAGACGCTGCTAAATGAAGCAAGCTATCAGAAGAGTGTTTACCAACGACAAACTCGTTGGGTTTAAACTTCTGGCTGGTCACGTCTTAGGGGCATCACTACCTCACTAGGGGGGGAGTGATCTGTAGCTGTAAATAATTCCCCAAAATCAATAGCTCATTAAGTGTTCGACATTGGATGCTGACCACGTTGTTTAAGTGGACTTGTTCAGCTGAAGGCTTTCGGTCATGCATCCGTACCAGATCACGTTGCAACACGGCGTGGGACACAGCTCCTACGTTCATTAGTCAGCTTATAGTAAAGGTTCCTCGATATATTGGTAACGTATCAAATATATCTTTCCTACCTCTCCTCGTCTGACTTCTGGTTTCTATTCGACTGGGAACGAACGATTATAGAAGATACTACTGGTTGCTAGTTGCAAAACTAGAATATCCGTGGTATCCTCACTAACATAGGAGATCTTTGGTTAGAACCAAAGTGTGTTGCTTCGTATTCATGCTATACCAAGGTATGCTCCGTTAAAGGCGATGTAAGCCAACGTTTACACGAAAATTCAGATTCACTAGCTGAATCAGATTTAGCAAAAGCTGAGACTTTGTCAAATTATTTTAGCGAAGTCTACCCCACTTGTATTGTCACAAGGTAACGGTCTGTCTGTCGAAAAGATATTCATCAACTTTAGCAAAGCGTTTGACAAGATTTCACACTTAAGTCTTATGAAGCTCTCGAGCTTTCGAATAACAAGTGCTGTACAGGAATGGATAGGAAACTTCTTATGTGACCGCAGAAAGAGAGTGAGGGTCAATGGAACGCTATCCGAATGGAAGCAGGTCAGAAGTGTTGCACCCTAGGGCACTATCTTAGGTCCACTACTTTTCCTATTCTACGCTAACGAATTACCTCTACGGATTAAGCCGTCGACATTATTGTTTGCGGATGATGTCAAAATCTGGAGAACAATAAGAAGTGAGGCTGATCATTTTCATCTCCAAGCTGACTTAGACAAATTAGTTAGATGGGCTCGAGGTTGGTGCCTAGAAGTTTATTCTAGGAAGAGTGTGCCCATAAACATCGGACACGATAATAGTTACCATTATAGCATTGATAGTACATCTCTTCCACGCGTTTAAGAACATAAAGACTTATGAGTAATAATAAGTCATGACTTAAAAACAACTACGTACTGCAACACAGCTGCTTCCAAAGGTTATTGTGGGTTATGGTCACTTCTCCGAGGATTCAAATGTTTCGACGAGATGTTTCAAACTTTATATCCAGCCTGTGTAAGACCACACTTATAGCACTGTATCCAAGCAGCCAGCCCATGTGTGATTATGAATACTAACTCACATGGGCGCATTCAGCGTGTGGTAACAAAATTGGTGATGAACCTTTCTAAACTCCTTTATGATGGGCTCTTGAAACGCCTAAACCTTTTCCCCTTGTCATATCGTAGGACGCGAGGTGACTTTATGTTGACATTTCGTGTCTTTAATTGCGATTTGGGTGTCAATATGTCTCATCCTTTCGCTCCCCTCCAGCACTAATAATGTCCGAGTTCATAACAAGAAGGTTCACAAAACGCGATCTAATGGGGTTCCGATTTTCTCATCGAGTGGTCAATGACTGGAACGCCTTAACCAAACAAGCGGTATCAGCCCCATCAGTAACCTTTTCAAGGAGAAGCTGGACCTTCACTGGAAGGCAAACTTTCAGGATTAACACAGATTCACCAACCTACTATCTTTATTACTGAAGACTAATTTTCCAAGAACAACCACAGGGGCTTTAGCCTATTTTCCTTTCCAAGCCAAAACTATTTTTTTTCCCTTTAGGTTTGTGGGGAATCATAGAGGGAACTACTTTTGTCTGGCAGAGTTTGATATCTGAATAGTAGAACGCGTGTGATTGGTTTGGACGGTACCTTCAGCTTTCAGCAAAACAACCTGCAGGTCAGTTGGCTCGTGTTAGTCTTTGGGGTGTACCTTCCATTGACCAGTGACAATTTAATCAAAAAGTGGAATCATTTCTTGAGATTCCTGGATTATGGGTTCTAAAATAAAGTTCCGTTGGTGTAACTCCGAGATGTTTCTCCCTCAAGGAAACATTTAAAAGGAAATTTTCACTATTCTCCCCTAGCATGTGGCGAAGAACACATTTCAAAACATCTACCTCTCATTCTCACTATTTATTTTTAGGGAGTGTTGCCCTTATTTCCCTCATGTTCACCTTTATTTACACTTCTGTTTGGGTTCTTTGTGATCATTTCGAAAATGATTAGTCCTCGAGGAAGCAAAAGGACAAAACGTTTGCACTCTGGTCGTTATTCAAGAAACGGGATACCCTAAGGCCCCCTTTCATTCTGCGATAAGATGGAGGGATGCATTTTTAATCATTGTAGTCAGCTCCGCATATGCGTGGTTGAGTTCTTTTGCTAACTTAGTACCTACTCTTTGGACGCGTTTGATAGCATATAAACCTTTGATTATGCATAGAAAATTCACGTAAATACAGTAGATGTGGTTTTGTAGAGCTGAGAAAAACTTGAAGCGTTTCTTTTAAGTACGTAAAGGTTCAGTCGTTTATCTAAACACTGATCCATGTGCTACCCCATGTATTACACTTAGACCTTAGAGCAATCCATCTATGGCGTAGTACTTTTAATACTTGCAGTCTAAATAATGCAAGGCTACAAGAGCTACTAAGTGTAGGATTTAACGAAAGTAATCTTTGGTTTTGTTGAAAAAGAATACAATTCAGCAAATAATGTGTTTCTTTCGACAACACCATTTACTCAAACTGTACAATTGTATTTATAGTTAGTGTACAAATAATATAATCTGTTGAAAGATAAGAGGACGTTTTTGTCATGTGTCAAATGAAGTTGCTTATTAATCGAGAATTGAAGAAAGATAATAGGATGGAATCAAACGTGGGAAGGATAATTATCCACTTGGTGGGTATGAGGAGAGTAAGGAGTAAGTTTAAAAAAAACTTGCCGATGACAACTAGTAATTAAAATCAAGATTAAAAACATTAGGATGTAACAAAATCGTTTATAGAAACTCAGAGTTATGGCCATATGAAGATGATCGCTTGGACGTCTCTTTCGCACCCAGAATTCAGGTTCGGAATAGTGGATTATTAGCCTCTCTTCATAAGTTATTAGTTTTTGCTCCTTTTGAACCAAATGATCTAACTGGATGGATGTTTTTAAAGGGTTTGTGTCAGATGGAGCCATGTGACCAGAGTTCACAAAATGTTCTAACATTGAACTGCTGGTTGATTTACATTCGTTTTCTAAAAGCTACGCGGAATAATGTTCAGAGATGCGTTTGAAAGCGTTCTTCCTGTGTAGTCTACGTAACCTGCCCCATGAGAGCAAATAAACATATATATATATATATATATATATATATATATATATATGCGAACGCTTGTTTTTGACACATTCAAACATAATGAGGCTGCTGGAAAAGTTCTTGTCAAGGGTTTCGTCAAACGATTCCTCAAAGTTTGTGCAGGAATATCTGCCTTGGGTCCAACGTTCACGAAGGGAGTTTTCTTAGGAAGTGTATGAGGTCTCGTAGATTGTAATTTAGACTTCATGTTACTCTCAATAAACCTGGATGGATGACCGTCTTTTAGGAATTTCTGTCGAGGGTGAGATAGTTCCTCATCGATCGTATCTTCTGAGTATATTCTCCTAGCCCTTTATGGTAAAGATTGAATTAAGTTTCTCTTTCTGCTTAAAGAGAACCAGCTGTGAAAATTTGTTTGTTGTTCGTTCCCAGTTGGTTTTCGCTATGTAGACCTTTGCAATATATTTTGTTTTCTATTTTTATAGGACATCGAGGACATAAAATTTTGAGTTTGATTCTGATTTCAGTGTAAATTTGTTGGATTTATGGCAGCCATTTAACCTATTCAGGTTGACATTGAGGTCACTGTTTCTATTGCAGATAATAGTATAATCCATATACCTTCTGTATAGGTAAAAGTTCTCAATTGTCGGTTAGATTATCGTTTTAAAGACTGGCCATGAAACCACTCGTTTGATGAGGATTGAGCAATGAATCCATGGAGATTCCATCAGTTTGTCTGTGGAACTCATTATTAAATCTAAACTGAACGTTAAAGGTACATTTTAGGAGTAGCTCCTTTAGGTGCCCCTTCCAACCAAACTTAGTTGGTGAAGTCAACGGGCCCTTCTGGAGAAGAGGCATACATAGAAGCACGACACAACTTCATTAGGTAGTGTTCTGGAAAATGAGTATCGAGGTTGTTGTTTTCAATATGATCACATACAAGACATATGGTCTCCGTTAAAGACGCACCAGTGAAAAGTGGGACCGAACCTAATGATATCATTCCCATTGCGGTTACTCTGAGGTTAGTATAGGGTTTATGTTTTAGTCTTATATGATCCCAAATTCTAAGCTAAATGTGGCGGAACTGCTTTCCAAACCGAATTTGCTCCAGTTTCTATGATACGCACCACCAACGAGTTTGATATAGTATTTCACCCATTTTTCACTAGCTTTATTGGGATTCACGTAGAGCGCGAAACGATAATTATTTTTCTTTTCACTTCTAAAGATTTCAAAAACTTTAGTGGGTATCTAAAATCAAGTTACAAAGTCAGTTTATCGTCATAATTTCGATATTCGCGTTCTACATATGCCTGCATTAAATGCATCTCATTCTGATTACTAGGAACTTAAAAGCTACCAACACTACACATCTTTGGTCATCTAAAATTCAGACAGTCTAAGCGTTACCTCTAAAAGAATTTCTACCAGAAAGCTAAATAGAAATGAAAAAAACAGACAACCCAGACAAACACTGCTTGGTGTTATCAGTCCCTATCACAGCCCCCCCAAATCCTCTGGCTTCACCAATAGTCTTCGAGTAGAGGACATTTTCAAGATTAGTAGACCTTTCAGTGACAGATATTGAAATAAAACCTGTCGATCTACGGAGTCGAATGCCTTTCAAGGGAGCTGGTGGGTATATCTTTGTCACAACCTGGTGGAGAGCAAATACCTGAAACCAGACTGGTTCTCCCAAATTTGCTCTTCACAAGCCCTAATTTCACGTCAGGTGATTATCGAAGCTAGTATTTTTGACACTATATAGGTCAAACTGGTCCCACTGTGGTTATTACAGAAGGATTTTCATTCTTATATAGTGGAAAAATTAACAATCGATACCGGTCAGATGGAATTACGTCCAGTTTCCAAATCCCAGTTAATATCCCAATCAGCCTAACTGCTAAAACTTACCATCATCCTTGAAGATATCAAGGATCAAGTCATCAAGGTCTGTCCCTCTCCCTCGTTTTAGATTACCTAAATCCCTTTCAGCATCATTAAGAGTAAGGGGTTTTGTGTAACTGCTACTCAGGTTAACTGGGAATAGAAGGTATCTGAAGGGTGGCTAGAGGCAAATTGAACTGTTTATTAGCGTTGTGCTCACCTATCTGGTCTCCTAGATTGAAAGTGAATTGTAGTTCCGTCCTTTTTTTGAGGTAGTCTCGTCAAAACTTGCCTTTTTAATACTTTTTACCTTGATCACTCGATAGAGTTGTCGAGTATTACCTATCTTTGCTACCCTTTTTACCCCTTTTTCTTTCGCTGTCCACCTCTGCTCACGATCATTGCTTGGACTTTTGTCAGTCTACATTTGAGCTGCCCTCACTCATCGTGTTTTGAGCTTAATGGGACGAGTTTACAAGCATCTATCAGTTTAGTAGATGCTACAGCAATCCACTGATATTTTCTTAACCTTTTGGTTATGTCAACTCGTAAGTATCACTTCTATTTTTACAACACTGTATATTATACCAATCCACGTCAAGGTGAATGTCACTTTGACGATTACCTAACTGCCTATCTAGTTATTCCTGAAATATAATCTTGCGATCTTCGTTGTTTAGCTGAACTGTAAGTGATCTTCCTGTTTCACTTTTTCTACATTCCGTAATACTCAGACAAAAATGTGACCCCACTTAGAGACTATTAGAGTCTAAACATGTGCTCTAGAATCAGCAACAGTCTTTTGTCGGGCCTCTTCAATGATAGTTGATAGCAATAGGATTTATTTACATCCATCATCGAGTCGATTTCGGGGGTCATCAGGTTGGACGATGTCTTCATGTTTAGAGTTGGTACATACTAAAAATAAACAGTTGTCCCTGTGTAGTTGCAGCAAATAGTTTCCACTGTTTGTCCGGTGAGTTAACGTACTGTAAGACTCACTTAGGTGTCCTTCACTTTGGTTCCGATCGCTACCTGTTTGGATATTGAAATCCTCCACACCGATTACGACGTCTGAACGTTTGGCTTTCTGTCACAAATCTATGTCGTTCCAAGTTAAAAGTATAGAAGGCAGTGATATTAATCACAGTGAAAAGTCAAAAGTAGAGAATATAATCCGAAAAGGACCAATAATATCGTAGGATAAAAAGCACGAAATAACAGCCCGAAATTTAAGGGAATGTAAAGGTCGAATCCAAGCCAGATAGCAATAAATCGAGAATAGGCCAAGAATGGGCAAACCATAACATGACATTAGCTAGTAAAATTCTTGACCATTAGATTATATATATATATATATATATATATATATATATATATATATACCCATTTGTCAATCGAATTTGCAGGATTTCCATTTCGTGCTTATCCCACTTATTTTGTTTATAGTTTCCATAATTGGCAATAACGCGTACAAGTATATTCTTCGATACAATACTTTCCAATATGTCATACGGTAAACGTGGAGGTAGATGGGGTATGAATTTCATATCTGGCTCGGGTCCACAACATAGTTTGTCAACACATTCTGTATTCAAGGACGAAAAGTCAGATGTAAATAAACAGTCTGAAGATTACAAAAATACAAAACCTCCAAACTTTATTAGAACCGGAGGTGCATCTGTCCCGCCACCACCATCTCTTGGTTCTCGTAATAGTAGAGGTTATTCAGATCCCAATGAAGTCCTAATAAATCACAGTGCATTTGCCGGAACACAGGGAGGCTCAACACGGGCTTTTGCTAATTTAGGTCGCAAAAGAGTAGCAGACGAGGATGAGTGAGTTTTATGTTTTAATAATTGCATGTATTTTATTACACCAAAAAGACCACATAATTAAAACCATGCATCCAGGTTCATCAGTCTCGATTACTAGGATTCTTTCTCCTTATTCAATATATAAATCTAGAAGTCTTCAACACTTAATTTACATTGCGATTGCATTGGAATTTAACAAAACCAAGGATACTATTTTGTAAGCTTAAACCTTTAACAATGAATTTAAAGGTAATTGAGGCATGTGTGGAGTTGGACACCTGGCTATTGAATTAAAAGTTGATGGCGAGACTGCTTAATCAAACTGATCAGTGCTTAATTTCCCTAGCTGTGTAAGCCGTACGGAAAAATCAATGAGAAATTAAATATGTGATATTTTTACTTTTTGTCTGTGTTACAACTTGATGTAATCAATATCTAGTTGTATTTAATAAGTTATAGTATGGTGTGTGCTACTGATGTGGATTTGGAAGTGACCAACTTGGTCTCGTGTGCTGTTACGGGTATGAGGGCTAATATCACTTCCCGGCTGCCCACACCGTGGAAGGGTATTTCTTGAGGGACCTGAAAAAGAAGTTGGATTAGTGTTGGTCTTGACGACCTGGGAGCGTGACCGCAG
Organism: Schistosoma mansoni; assembly: GCF_000237925.1. Lineage (NCBI taxonomy): Eukaryota > Metazoa > Platyhelminthes > Trematoda > Strigeidida > Schistosomatidae > Schistosoma > Schistosoma mansoni. The sequence continues at coordinate 687,813 of NW_017386009.1, read as the reverse complement.
TGCCCAAGGGACAACTGCTTGAGGCCGGTTACGCACGGCCTTTTTGTGGGGGATTTTTGACGTGTTAGCTCCGTTCTTTAAAGGACCTTACCGCCGGAGACGGAAATCCGTGGGAGAAGGCGAGGTGTGCATTTTTAGGGTCGACCTTTTCTAACCCCACCCCTCCTTGTGGGAAGGCAGCACCGCTGTTATGCTGGTTGTCTGAGGGAAACACCTTACTGCCGTCAAACCTCTGTACAGTCAGCAGTACGACTTCGCCTTCGGACCTTGGGATCGCTGCTTTTAGTCTTACCGCTCTTCAACCGACCTGCCTGGCATGGTAGGACCTTTAGGAACGATTGTTCCAGCCAGTATAGCTCGATTGGTTCATGACGATAGGCAAGCCCGACCACCACGTCAAGGTAGCAGCAACGGTCGGCTACTGATGTCGGCAGTTATAAGTAGTATATATCATCAATCGGAAGTAAAATGCTTGGAGGCAGAAGGTTAAGAAGATCAAAGAAAAGAGAACGAGAACAAAACATGATATTTGTGGAAATGAAGGAACAATAAAGTCTGATACGATTGATTGATATTTTGCAAATGAAGTATTTACTGTATGGTTCTCAGATTTTACTAAGATGTTCTGTAATTTTGTGTTCTAATATATTCAATTGTCTTCACTTGTGTTCTGGTTCACTAAAATGGTACTATATTCTTCAGTCTAACTTAACTGCCCATGACTATACCTAATATATCATAGGTTTGACCAGTATCCTTGTTGTCCGTCGAAAAGTTAAGATTTGTCGCTTCTCCAAAATTATGGTAGTTAAGCGGTTCGGAGTTGTTTCCACAGGTATGAATAATAGTGTCATAACCACTTTGTTTCTGCATCCTCAGATCAAGTATAAATTCAACATATTTTCATCCTATACTGTAGGGCTTTGTAGAGATATCCGAAATAAACTTGATAATCATTTTGTTATATCGTAATTATCATCCTTCAATATACTTTTACAAAACACGGGAAATCAGTTCAGGAAAATAGATCTCATCAGTTTTTATAAAATCTATACAACCGTCTATAGTTTAATAGTCATTATATTTACATTGTTGTCTTATGCAGTGTTTGTTGGTGCGGGTATATCATCATTTTCAGTGTAACCTGTGCCACTAATTATGGTAATTATCCTTGAAAATGCAGGTTTTTTTATATCTCTGTTTTCTGGAAGAAGTCAGTCAGTCAGTCACAACGTAGAACTTCGTACGTACGTACATCAGTTCGAGCTGCCATACCAAATTAGCACAGAGATGAAGTTGTCGATTCAAATCCTATAGTGGTAGAAGTAGTAAGAGTGTAAGCATTATGTGAAAGATTAGGGTTTGAAGATGTTATTGAAGGAGTATAATTCAGTGAAAGAAATTTGGAAAGAGAAAAGGGATAGGGATATGAAGAATTCAGAAGATTAGAATTTGGGAGAACACAAAAAGTGGATGCACCTTCGCCATTGCAAACGATTTTGAGCCATGTCATTCAAGGTCTCTAACCATAGGTTGCTATCATCTCTCGAATCCCAACCAGGTAGTCTACACCTACCAACATGGCTCAGTCCAATTGTCAGTGACTTCATGGATTTGTGCCACGTTGTGGTCTGGCCGCCCCTAGCTTTCTTCCAACCTACTCCTACACCATGGAACACTGCACGTCTGGAAGAAGACCCCTTTTGTACAAGCAGCTCATAAATTTGTGTACTATCTAAGCATTTGTAGATGGAACCACTTTTTGTATGATAACTACAATGCCATTAAAGGACTTGTTATTTGGGACAAGATCCCTTTTCACCATTAACCAACCTATACATTTATACTTTGTTGAAATCGTTTGATAAGAGATTTATTCAATCTAATCATTGTCTATTTTTTGGAACCCCTCAAAATCTTAAGATAGTTTAGAGGCTTCATCGAATAATACCGCTGGAGCAAGCATTCGTGAATGAAACTTCATTTTAAATAACAACCAGGATGTCATTGAAAAGTCTGTTCTTTACATCAACTCAACTTATTAAGCTCTACTATCTTGCAAGTGTTTTACAACATATTCGTCATAACTACATTAACAGTCGTGTTTCCTTTTACTATCTAGTTACTTCTTAGAAGATGATGATACAAACAATTTAGAATACCAACCTGCTCCAGGAAGTCCAGCTGCTACTAAACGTTCAGATCAAGCTGATGTGCAATCAGATGATTCAGATGATCCTCTAGATCAGTTTATGGCTGGCATAAATGTAAATATTGTGTTTATTTGGTTATTTCTGTTTTCTATATGTAAAATACTTATTTTGTATCCTTAAACCCACTGACTAATTTGAAAATAAGTCAGTCAGTATGTACCGCGAAAAAAAGATCTAATTCTGCAAAGTTTATTTATTTATTTAAACACATAAATATTGGTACAAAGAAGCACCAGATACATATGCGCCACACAAATCTCATTTGATCTGTGTGAGGGCTGTGATACTGCTCAGGTGCATAAACCGAAGCAGGTGGTTTTCTTAGAGGGACACACCCAGAGCCTTTGACCTAAAATTCTAACCCACAAGGCAGTGGAGCATTGTGAGGAGATGCAGTCCCATGGTAGCCGGTGACCAACGATTGGTTCATACGCCATTCTTTCCTTCAGGATACTGGAGCCCATGTGCACTATTGGTTTGGAATCAAGGTTTTCCAACTCCCCTAGATGGACACTTCACATCCACCAACCCGGTTAAAGCGCCGGACATTCGCTTTTCGTCCTCTCGATTTCGTAAACAACAGTAGTGCCACGAGAAGGCAGTGAGTAGGACCTCCCTGGCAGAGGGTAGATACGCGTGACCATGTGAGAGCATTTGGAGAGGGAGAGCGGACTCGCCTCACTCTCGACCGTACCAGGGCATTTGGGGGGCATTCTGTAAAGTAAAAACGTTTTAACAGTTTAGAGCAAAATATGAAAAAGTTTAGCGTGTTTGTCAAATTCATTATAATAATTTGAAGCGTGGAAAATATAGAGTGTATAAGTTCAGTTCACTGATTATGCAAATGTTTTCTTATATGACTGGCGTAAATAGTAGTAGTACATCTATTATGCGAGAAAGCTAACAAATTTTCTTTGACTATTCAAACCTTGGTGATTTAAGTTGCCATCAAACCAATTTCCTTAATATTTATGACAGTTGAATACCTCATTTGCAGCTTTGCTGTTTCGTGAATGGTTTCTAATCATCGTAATTTTATAGTTGAAATCATGAGTCAATTGAAGCTAGACCACCATGGAAAACCTGGAAGCACTGGACGGCCGTTTCGTTCTATTGTGGGACTCCTCACCAGTGCGCATTCACGATCCTGCCTCGCGAAATTCGAACTCAGGATCTATCAGTCTCGCGCGCGAGCGCTTAACCACTAGACCACTGAGTTGGCATCCAACGGTGTTAATGTCTAACTTCAACCAATCCACGAAGTTGAGCAATCGTTCACCATTGTCTTTAGTGAGTTGATATCTCCCAATAGACCTGGTTGAACTCCACCTGCATCCCAGTTGTTGATGTCTACACTAAGAGTTGAACCCAGTACCTTTCACTTGAAACGTTCAACGCGTTATTCACTTAACTACTAGGTCCAGATATCCACTGACCTGTTCAAATGGTATAAATATACCAGAAGGTAACGGCTTGAGACTAATCACGATAGTGTATATGTATTCATTCTTGGTCTTCCTTTTTCTCCACTTTAAGCGTCTCACTAGTACACCCATGTGTGTTTGTTTACTTATCTACTCTATCTATCCTTATCATTTTTTTTGTTATTTCTAATAAACTGTATGGAATTGAAAGTTATTTCTTATGCAATTGTGTACATTTCTGAATCTACCAACTCGTGTGTTTACTCTCTCGTTTGACACTGGTTAAATGAATAAGTACAATATTTCTGCTTTTACATTAATCGTTCACTCAGTGATTTTAATTAGTAAATTTCATGTTTCCCTAGTCCTCCTCAGTATTTACTTACTCACACCTATTACTCCCAATCCAGCATAGGCCGCCGACCAGCATTCTCCAACCCACTCTGTCCTGGGCCTTCTTTTCTAGTTCTATCCATTTTTTGTTCATTCTTCTCATGTCTGTCTCTATTTCTCGGCGTAATGTGTTCTTTGGTCTTCCTCTTCTCCTTTGGCCTTCAGGATTCCATATGAGGGCTTGCCTGTAGCTCCTCCGGGGGCTACTGTCGGTCCCAAGCCCGGGTAAAGGAGGAGGGTTAGGCATAGGGTTAGCGACCCCATCCCGTAGAAAACCAACTCGCTAAAAAAACGCTAACCAGAAAAAAGCCGAGTCCCTCCTCAGTACTAATCAAGTTTAATAAAATATGGTCCTACTAGCCAGCTATGTGATCTAATGTTGCACCCCTTACAGTTTCCTTTGATATGAGGTAACTGGTAAAGGTAACCGACAGGACACCCATTGGTCTAAGTTTCATACTAGTTTTTTTGTTATTTCTGTATGTTTGTATGGGCGCGTGTCAAAATCACCTATTTTTTTATTCAACTATTCATATGCAAACTAGGAAGAGGTCAGAACACTTCATTCTGGCGAGAAAAGTGTGACTAAAGAGTCAAATAGTAAGGGAAAGAAAAGTACTAAAGGTGATGGAAAGTAAGTAACTTATTATTATCTTTAGTTTTTGAAGAAATGATTTATTTTATTTGCACTTTCGTTATGCTTTTACTCAGATCTATCTATCGCTTCACGTCTGTTTATGGTATGCAACTCTAAGTATGTATCCGCGTATGTGTATGGTGGGGGGACTGCAGGTACCATATCCATTTACATCAAAACCTACAAGATAAAAGGTTAGAGAGAGGGAGAGTAAAACAATATATGATCTTATGCATTTCTTTTCTACAGTCAACCTTTTGGTTATTAAATAAGTAGTATATTCCAACCATATTATAATTTCAATTTTTTCTATGTGTAATATATGTCTGGTCACCTCAATATGTTGAATTGTTTACTCTGTTCATTTATTTTACTATTTCTTTCTCAGTGGTTGTTTTTATATCCGAATGGTGTTTTGTAAATAAAATCAACTTGTGAAATCATCGACTTTGTCCGAGCTGTGTGTGTCAAGAGGTCTAAACATTCTTTAAGTCGTTCAACATAAACGCGCCTACCTCGAGACATGTTACCTGGAGTAAAAATAAGCTGAAAGAAACTTAAAGGACGGTCAAACCAAGACATACATCAGTCTAGAAATTATTGACTGTTGGACTAAACTTTTAATAAATACAGATTACCTGATTAAGGTCTAGTACAACAACTGTGATCAGTGATTAGAAACGTCGGGGGTTATATCAGTCGAAATAGGCCACGATTATATAAACACATTCATTGATTATCTTACTCTTGATCTTTTGTTCAAATATTCCTTCATATAGACCTTTTAATTTGATTTTTTCGAACCATATTATCAATTTTCAGTCTATCATTGCGCCTACATTATTAGTTATTCATCTTGTTGTATTGATGTCTCATGACAATGCACATTCGTGCCCAGTCTTTATGTTGATTGCAAGTGACTGATCAGAGTTTCGCTCCCACTTAATATTAAATGGTTTGAATGATTTTTTCTGGTTAGCGTTTTTTTAGCGAGTTGATTTTCTACGGGATGGGGTCACTAACCCCATTCCCAACCCTCCTCCTTTACCCGGGGTCGGGACCGGCAGTAGCCCCCAGAGGAGCTACAGGTGGAGTTCCCACTTAATATTGCTTAAATCATATTAACATTTATATCAAATAAATATTGTTGTTTGTTTTCTTCTCAATCATTTTATTAGAGGTGTACGTGATGATATTGAACAAGAAGATGAAATTGAATCGTATCTTAGATTTATGGAAGAAAATCCACATCTTGGATTACCTGGTGATGATGAAGAAGAAGTATATGAATATGACGCTGATGGAAATATTATTGGTACAGAGAAAAAGGTGAACAATTCAGGGTTTTTTCTAGTTTCTGTAACAATTATCACTGTGTTCTCTGTATTTTCAAAATTCTAATTGATTCTACGTAATAAGTAATCGTAAACCGTCCTAGATTTGTATAGTTGTTTAGTGTATCACCTTAGTGGATAGTGCTTCGTTATCTTGTCCTTTTCATAAACTGATAATCTCGTTTTCTTTTAGGGAGAGAGGGTATCTCTTGTAAACAAGCAATAGTTTGTTCTGGTTTAATAGGTATTGCAAATCACTAAACTGTATGTTCTTATGCTCACGACTGTATGGTCTTCTCTCAAAACCATTCAAATGAGCCTAAACCTTGATAAACGTGAGAGGGTTCAAACTAACCACGTCATAGGGGTAGTAACAAATGAAAGTTCTGGATTTGCTTTTTGGCTAACCAAACCGAAGTAGGCAGAATGGGAGTTCGAACATGCCACTTAATAGTTAAAAGTTGAATGCTTTTAATTGACCTACTTTTTTATGAATCTAATAAACTTAACACAATTTTCCCTTCTATCCGTTTTGACTCTCAATCTCTGTATACCAAATTCATTGGATCATGAGTCTACAGAGTTCACTAATTTGGTGTTCTCTTACACCAATTAAACTAATGACTACCAACAATGACCATCAGTCGGAATTCACATTGGAACACATAATTTTTTCTATCTTCAATAGTCAGTCAAAAGATAAACTGACAAGCAGTAACCAGTGGAGTTCAACTAGGTCTATTGGGAGATGTCAACTCACTGAAGACATTAGTGAAATGGTTGCTCAACTTTGTGTATTGATTGAGGTTAGACATTAACACCGTTGGATGCCGACTCAGTGGTCTAATGGTTAAGTGCTCGCGCGCGACTGATAGGTCCTGGGTTCTAATCTCTCGAGGCGGAATCGTGGACGCGCACTGCTGAGGAGTCCCATAATGGGACGAAACGGCTGTCCAATGTTTCCAGGTTTTCCATGGTGGTCTGGCTTTAATTTACTCATGATTTCAACTATATGTGATATATCATCATGATATGTGTACACATGAACAGTAGATAAATAATGATAACAAATTACATAATAACAGGTAATGAGTTAAATAAAAGCTTATAATATTAAGACAATATAAAAATATCATATCCCAATTCTATTCCGGAGGTTGCAGTTTTTTTTTACACTTCGTATTCTTGGAACTAATTGTACCTTGACTTATAATTCTAGATGTAATAAACTTGGGCTCGACCCTTTATGGAAGAGGAGACTCAAACTAAATCTTATCTTCTTCTATTTCAAAATACTTAACAAACTATCCTTTACATCCAACCAAGCAATTCAATGTGCAGAAACTTCACATTACGACATTTGTAACTGCTTGTCTTTAGCGAAACAAACATTTTAAATCATCTCTCTATATGAATTACTTTACCTGTGAATTTTCTAGACTCTGAAATAATCTGCCACAATCTATCCGTACGATAAAATCTCTCCCATTGTTTGTTCGCTGCATTGATGCATATTGCTCCTCTGAAAATGCATTAAATATTCTGGCGCTTGTAAGTGTATCTTACTTCACAAGTGGGATTATAGGAACTTTAAATGTTTAGCCACTTACCTGCTGTCACTTTACATTAACACTGTCTCTAGCAACCTTAACTTATTTGAATAATAACTAACATGAACAGTGGTAAACCTGACCAACATATTTTGGCAATCATTGTTTTGTTGTTCCGTGCTCTCTGTTTTCATTTTAGTTTCTCTAGTTGTAGATAATTATCAATAATTCGTCCCAGCACAGGAAATAACCATAAATAACACCGTTCATGAATCATCAGGCTATCCACTTAAGAAAAAAATTAAAAGTTCCCTGCTGATGCATTGGATTACTGTGATACATGTCATAAATGTACTACTTAAACAACTACTGAATTAGCAAACTTGAAGCAATCTTATATCACATGTTTGTTCTCTATATCTAATGTTGCTATTTATATCAAATTGATCATGCCTGTAAACTGGCGTGAATTCTGTCATTATTATTTTCAGAATTATTTATTTAAACACATAAATATTGGTACAAGGGAGCATCACATAAATCTCACTTGATTTATGTGAAGGCTGTGATACTGTCCGGGTGCCCAAACTGAAACAGGTGGTTTTCTTAGGGGGCCACACCCAGAGCCTTTGACCTAAAGGTCTGATCCACAAGGCAGTGAAGCATCGTGAGGAGATGCAGTCCCGTGGTGACCAACGGTTGATTCATACGCCATTTGTTCCCTTAGGATACTGGAGCCCATGTGCACCATTGGTTTGGAATCAGGGTTTTCCAACTTCCCTAGATGAACTTTCCGTGTCGACTAACCCCGGTTAAAGCACCGGATATTCGTTTTTGTCCTCTCAATTTCGTAAACAACAGTAGTGCCACGAGAAGGCAGTGAGGACTTCCCTGTCAGAGGCTATATACGCGTGGCTATGTGAGAGCATTTGGAGAGGGAGAGTGGACTCTCCTCACTCTCGACCGTACCAGGGCATTTGGGGGCAGTAAATAGATATAATAATTCATCATTTAATAATTTTGAAGGTTTCACCTTTCTCATCTCTCCGCTTCTATCTAACAATATTATCATATAACGTTTTATGTATTTGCTTTTTATATATAGACTATTGATCCATTACCTCCAATTGATCATTCCATGATAAATTATGCACCATTTGCTAAAAATTTCTATGTTGAACATGTAGAAATATCTAGTTTAGATGAAGCTGGTGTAGATTCACTTCGATCTAAACTTGGTTTACGTGTTAGTGGACCTAGTCCATTACGACCTGTTTGTTCATTTGCTCATCTTGGCTTAGATGAACCATTAATGGAAGCAATACGTAAAGCTGGTTATACACAACCAACACCTATTCAAGCACAAGCTGTTCCATTAATTTTAGCTGGACGTGATGTAATTGGAATTGGAAAAACTGGTAGTGGTAAAACTGCTGCTTTCCTATGGCCACTTATTATTCATATTATGGATCAAGTAAGTGTAAAATCAACTTCAGATCATTTCTCCCTATCTTTTATTTTATTAATTAACTTGAACAATAAATATATCTTTATATACAACCTATCTTTTACATATTAACACCACTAAATTAACTACTTCTATGAGTCCGGTGTTGATCTTTTTGTGCTAACGAGGTATGGCAACTTGGACTGATACATATATGTGCCGGATCCTACGTTGTAGCTGACTGACTGACTGATATTCCGTTTACAACTGATTGATCACTGTGTAATAAATAATGCTTATACATATTGATTGCTTAGTGCTGATCGAATTCTATCGATCAAGTGATCAATCAACTGTAAATACATCTCACTCATACAAAAGGTCATTCAAGGCCCAAATAGCTCCGTAGTATCGTCTGTGACTATGTAGTTGGTTGACACGTGATCGAATCCACCAGGGAACATTGGTTTCTGTGTCGACGAATGTCAGATAGCACGAAACCTAAGTCCTGAGTTTTCTTGTCGACTGTCTCCAACCACTGCCTTACATCTGATACATTAAATTCCGTACATCCGTTTACAGTGTGAACATGTCTTTGGCTCTAAATTTATTAAAAAAGTGCTATTACTTCATACCTTCCTTTCTACTAACTAATTCTTTCTCCCTGTATCATATCCTTATATGAAATCTTTTTTTACTACTTTTTACTACTTCTATGAATTTGGTGTTGATCGTGTTGTGCTAATGAGGTTGCCCAAACTGAAGTAGGCGACGCGATGTTCCAACTCTGGATGTATACGCAACTTATCCAATAAATGGGATACGCTCCTAATTTGTTTGTCATTTTTGAATCAGTGAGATCGTGTACACCATTCACTAATTATTCTTATTTTTTAGTATATTAACCGACTACATTTTCATGTGCTGGAATGCTGATATTGAAGTTCATAGGTGAATCGGGGGCTGATGGTCTATACCTTTAACCGATAAGCTATTATTCTACATTTGAAATTCAATAATTCAATAAAAGATCATTTACTCGACTCTAAATCGCATAACTTGCGTAAGGGTCTTGATATTACCCCTAGATGTTCAAAACACTATAGATTGAACGGGGTTTGAACTGAGAATCTAGTGAATGAATGTTGAACACTGCATTCACACGCACGACATAAAGTCAGTGAATAAAATATTCCTGAGTTCTAAGCACACAATTGTGTTTAAACATTTCCAAGAACACTCTAGAGCATTCACTTCTATAATGATTGCATGTATTTTTCTTCAGGCATATACCATCGTTGCCTACAGATAATGTAACGCGTTAAAATTTCATTTGTATTGATGTCTAGAAGATCCAGACATTGTAATATGCATGTTTGTTGGATTACTCATCCCAATTCATACTGCATTGTTCTTTCACGAGAACATTTATCAGGCATCAAACTAAACCTATCACATCATGGATAGCATTACTACTCAGCTTCTCAGAACTTTTCAAACGTAGGGTCAATCGATCTGTAGCTCACCTGGTTAAAAGTTGGGTGCCTAGACAAATAAGTCAATTTCATAAATTGCACATTAATGTCACATGCCTAAATATATGATTGGCCAAGAATCCCTCCTAGAATTTTTTGCGTTTTATATTTGGTGCTGGATTCGTGGTTAGCAGGAGAATGTATGATGAACATTTCGTACTATATTGGGACTTATCATTTCATTATATTGAAATTGTGGGTGCGCACTGCTCAGGAGTCCCACAATAGGACGAAATGGCCGTCCAGT